>NW_023396897.1:55000-95924 GCF_011125445.2 Fundulus heteroclitus
AATTTCCACATTCCCAGATCTGTGGGAAGAGGAGGAGGAGTGGCAACTATCTTTCAGTCTGATTTATTAATTAGTCCCAGGCCAATTAATAACTACAGTTCTTTTGAACATTTAACCCTCAGTTTCCCTCATCCAAGCTGCAAAGCAATAAAACCTCTTCTGTTTGTTGTTTTGTATCGTCCACCAGGCCCTTACACTCAGTTTTTGGATGAGTTGTCAGATTTCTTATCTGATTTGGTGTTAAATACTGATAAGGCTATTATAGTGGGTGATTTTAACATCCATGTTGACACAGAATGTGATAACCTTAGTGTAGCCTTTAAAACTATCCTAGATTCAATTGGTTTTGCTCAAAATGTGCATGAACCGACGCACTCTCGGCTCCATACTTTAGACCTTGTTCTGACATATGGCATTGATTGTGAAGAATTAACAGTATTTCCTCACAACCCTGTCCTATCTGATCATTTTTTAATAACATTTGAGTTTAATCTAACTGAGTTCTCCACCCCCAAAAGAGGGTTCCATTATAGTAGATCTTTATCGGATAATGCTGTATCAAAACTTAAAGAGTCTGTCCCCTTTTTAATATCCTCCGTATTGCAGAAATGCCCTGCAGATAGCAGCAATGTTGTTTCTTCCAATTCACAAATAGATGTCTTTGTAAATGGTATGACTTCGTCATTGCGTTCTGCATTAGACAATGTAGCTCCCTTGAAAAAGAAGGTGATTATTCACAGGAAGCTGGCTCCTTGGTTTAATTCAGAGCTGCGTTCCTTGAAGCACAATGTTAGGAAATTGGAGAGAAAATGGCGCTCTACACACCAAGAGGAATCCTACCTAATCTGGAAGAACAGTCTATTGTTGTATAACAAGACCCTTCGCAGAGCTAGAGCAGCATATTTTTCATCATTAATTGAGGAGAATAAGAATAATCCTAGATTTCTCTTCAGTACAGTTGCCAAACTTACTCAGAGCCACAGCTCTGTTGATCCATCCATTCCCTTAGCTCTTAGCAGTAATGATTTTATGGGATTCTTCATAAATAAAATTGATTCCATTAAAAATAAAATAATTGGCATCCTCCCAAACATGATTACCTCATCCTCAGTAAGTGAGGCAGCATTGGAGGAATCCTTAGAACCTGCGCAGTGTCTGAACTGTTTAAAAGCAGTAGAGCTTTCTGAGCTATCTAAAATTTTAGCTTCATCTAAACCTTCTACCTGTATGTTAGACCCAATCCCAACCAAGTTGTTTAAGGAGGTATTCCCTCTGATCAGTGGTCCTATTTTAGACATGATTAATGTATCCTTGGTAAATGGATATGTACCACAGGCTTTTAAAGTAGCTGTTATTAAACCTTTACTTAAGAAACCATCTCTTGATCAAGATGAGTTAGTAAATTACAGACCTATATCTAATCTTCTTTTCTTATCTAAAATTCTTGAGAAAGTAGTTGCTAATCAACTATGTGAACATTTACAAAGTAATGACCTACTTGAGGAGTTTCAGTCAGGCTTCAGAGCTCATCATAGCACTGAAACAGCTCTGGTGAAGGTCACTAATGATATTCTCATGGCCTCAGATAATGGACTTGTGTCTATACTTGTCCTGTTAGATCTCAGTGCTGCATTTGATACAGTTGATCACAATATTCTCCTACAAAGACTTGAGCATACTGTAGGGATTAAGGGAAAAGCATTAGGCTGGTTTAAATCTTATCTGTCGGACAGATTCCAGTTTGTTCATGTTAATAATAAATCTTCCTCAAACTCTAGGGTCACTTGTGGAGTACCACAGGGTTCAGTCCTTGGACCAATTCTATTTACTATATATATGCTTCCGATTGGCAAAATTATCAGACAGCATGGGATTAATTTCCACTGTTATGCTGATGACACTCAGCTATATTTATCCATAAATCCTGATGAATCCAATCAGTTACTTCGACTGCAGTCATGTCTTGATGACATCAAAAGCTGGATGACTTTAAATTTCCTGCATTTAAATTCTGACAAGACAGAAGTTGTAATCTTTGGGCCAGAGTCTTCAAAAAATAAAGTTCTTAATCAATCCCTTAATCTGGATGGCATTAACTTGGCCTCTGGTAATAAAGTTAAAAATCTTGGTGTTGTTTTCGACCAAGACATGTCATTTAAATCCCATATTAAACAGGTTTCCAGAGTTTCCTTTTTTCACCTCCGGAATATCGCCAAAATTAGAAACATTCTGTCCAGGAGTGATGCTGAAAAACTAGTCCATGCATTTGTTACTTCAAGGCTGGACTATTGTAATTCTTTACTATCAGGAAGTCCACAAAATGCAGTTCGAAGTCTTCAGCTGATTCAAAATGGTGCGGCAAGAGTTCTGATGAAAATCAACAAGAGGGATCATATTTCTCCAATTTTAGCTTCCCTTCATTGGCTTCCTGTTAAATCAAGAATAGAATTTAAAATTCTCCTTCTAACGTATAAAGCCCTTAATAATCAAGCTCCACCATATATCAGAGCTCTGATTACCCCGTATGTTCCTAACAGAGCACTTCGCTCTCAGACTGCAGGTCTGCTGCTGGTTCCTAGAGTCTCTAAAAGTAGAATGGGAGGCAGATCCTTTAGCTATCAGGCTCCTCTCCTGTGGAACCAACTCCCAGTTTTGGTCCGTGAGGCAGACACCCTATCTATTTTTAAGACTAATGTTAAAACTTTCCTTTTTGACAAAGCTTATAGTTAGAGTGGCTCATACCCTGAGCTATCTCTATAGTTGTGCTGTGATAGGCCTAGGCTGCTGGAGGACATCAGGGTCTAATTTTCTCACTCTACTGATTTCTACTGTTCTTCAGTCTACTGTTCTCCAGTTTTGCATTGTATTACATTGAAATGACTGTCGTCATTTCAGCTTTTAACTTTTTGCTCTCTCTCTTTTTCTTCATAGTAGGTACACCTGGTCTGGCGTTCTGTTAACTGTGACATCATCCAGAGAAGACGGCTCACCCGCTACTACCATCTAATGTAGAACAGATTACTAGATCAATGTGTGCTTCTGTGCTTTTTTGTCTCTCTTGTTGTGTCTCTGTTCTGTCTTCTGTAACCCCAGTCGGTCGAGGCAGATGACCGTTCATACTGAGCCCGGTTCTGCCGGAGGTTTTTCCTTCCCGTTAATGGGTGGTTTTTCTTCCCACTGTCGCTTCATGCTTGCTCAGTATGAGGGATTGCAGCAAAGCCATGTACAATGCAGACGACTCTCCCTGTGGCTCTACGGTTCCCCAGGAGTGACTGCTGCTTGTCGGGACTTTGATGCAATCAACTGGTTTCCTTATATAGGACATTTTTGACCAATCTGTATAATCTGACCCAATCTGTATAATATGATTGAACTTGACTTTGTAAAGTGCCTTGAGATGACATGTTTCATGATTTGGCGCTATATAAATAAAATTGAATTGAATTGAATTGAATATATATATGTGTATATATGTATATATATATATATATATGTGTATATATGTATATATATATATATGTGTATATATATATATATATATATATGTATATATATATATATATATATATATGTGTATATATATGTATATATATATGTATATACATATGTATATATATATGTATTAGGGCTGGGCAACGATTAAAATATTTAATCGCGATTAATCGCACTGATTAATCGCGATTAATCGCATTGTATTTACAAACTCCAAGAATGAATTCAAAAGTAGTGTAAAGAGCACTTTTATTTTAATGTTCTGCTGCCATATGAACAAAAGTGTTGTAACATTTGTAGCACTTATCAGTAACACATATTTAGTGTAAAGCTCAACTTAAACATGTAAAACAAAAAATAGCAATAATAATAAATTAAAGCTTATTGCCACTGACAGGGAATTATTTATGGGGGGAAAATCTACCAAAAACAGGCAATTTCTGAGGTAACAGCAGGGAGCAGCATTACCATTTTATGTTCAATACCAAAGTTTAACTTGGCAGTGGTTACAACTAACTTGTTTCTGTCATATTCCATGCTGGAAGAACTTTAAACTGAAATGCTTGCTAACTCGATATGCTTGCGTTGCTTGCGTTTATTTGACGTTGACACGCGGTTTTTTGTTGTTGCTTTCTCGCGCGCATATAGTGAATGGCAGGGAAAAACAGGCAAAAATACATGGATACTTTGAAACGAGAAGCGACCTTACCGACGGCGTCGATGCAGACCCCCCCCGCTCCGCTCCGCACAAAACTTGTTCCGGCCGCCAACTCACCGCCTCGCCCCGCCTAAGCTCGCTCGCGGTACCTGCGGGAAACACCGCCTTCCGCATGTCAGCTGTGTTTTTTTCCGGCCAGCACCTTTCTTCCTCTTTGAATCTGAGGCTGGGCTGACAGCGAGGTTATTGGCGCATTATCGCCACCTACTGTTCTGATTCAAACCCCTACACCGCAGCAACAGACCTTCACAAAATAAAAGCATGTGACCAACATGCGTTAACGCGCGTTAAAGAAAATATCGCCGTTAATAGTCTAATGAGTTAACGCGAAATTAACGCGTTAACATGCCCAGCCCTAATATATATATATATATATATATATATATATATATATATATATATATATATATATATACACACACACACACACACACACAGGCTGGTCCAATTTAGCCATGAAACCTCCCACACTAAATTGAGAGGTGTTTCAGTTTCATTGTCCAACCCCTGTATATATATATTGTTGAGGAAAATATCTTAGTTGTTATATTAATCAGGCAGTTCTATGGAGCATAATAAAACAAACCCCCAGGCTTAAGGTATGTCTCTCCTCTGTTGATGGGTAAGATAACATGCATGGGTTTTATGGCAGGGGATAGGTCATTTGGCTTGGCCCTTTGCAGAGTAAAAGGGTCTCTTTGTTTTCAGAACAGATCACCACCCCCTCTTGAAGAGATGGGAGGGTCTCACCCTTAAAAAGATGTGTTCAGAGTTGTGAAAGTTAGACAGAATCCTTCATCGCCATGAGGTCAGCTTGTACTAAATACAACAAATGGTAATGTATTACTCTGTCTCCATTCGGAATTCCTAATGAATTAAGGTTTACCTCTTGATCAATGTTTTCTTATTTACTGCCAAATTTTAAACCGGGGTAAGATGGGCCTTCAGAGATATGCAGGAGCAGGCCGATATACATATCTAACAACATGGTCAGCCGTGACCCGGATTTGACAGTAAGTGGAGGAACTTTTTAAATTTGGGCGTGAAGAACTAATCATTTGCAGCACCACAGGGTCGACCTGAAAAGGTGAAGAGATATTTGATTCTCCTTATGGAAAATGTTAGACGTTTAGGCTAAATTTAAGTGGTGCTGTAGATGAGAAGCTTTCTTCTCAAAATATCAGGGGTTAAACAGAGCAATTAAAATGAGAGGATTGAATGGAATTTATGTTGAAACCGGGATTGAATGGGATTTATGTGTAAGTCTACGTCAAAAAACGTAAAATAAGATAGAAATGATGAAATAGAAATAACAGTCGAGAAACTTAAATGGTGAGACTTTAGGAAAATATAAATAAACGACAATAAAAAACAAAATACAAAGAATAGAGTTCCAAAATTTAGTCACTTCACCTCCAGACTGACAAACTGGTGATTTTTAAGACTGAGATTGGCCGCTATCTCTGGAATTTGGGACTTCCAAAAGAAGCGTAGAAATAGGAAACGGTAAGTGAAGAAAATATATTGATTAAAGGGATCCCAGAGAAACAATTTGGGTTGTTTCTTAGCTTCCAAAATTTTTTTTTTTCGGAAGCACGACGGTTAGACCAAGGAGGTATTAAAATAAATGAGAAAGTTCCGTCGAACGGAAGGGACAAAAGTATCTCCTTGTGCGCAAGCTGTCTGTCTTTATATGTTATGTCTTGTCCAACATTTTGAATAACTCGGTATAAGTGGGAACCATGGTGTGAGAGAGAGAAGACTGGTGGGGCCCTGCGGCTCTGAAAAGTGTGGGTGTCCCTGTGTGTATTTCTGCTTGGGTGTGTGTGTGTGTGTGTGTGTGTGTGTCTTCATGATAGTGTGAAGTTCCCCACGCGCGTGGGCCTTACAATAAGAGAAGTACTTTGGAGCAGATTACATTTGGTTAAGTAAAAAAGTGTTCATTATGGAGCACGAATCTGGCTAAGATATGTGTAAAAGATAAGGAGAATTTGGAAATCATTGGAAAAAAAGGTTGATGCTTTAATGATGTTTGTTGCAGTGCAGGAGAAGTTTGAACGGAGAAAAGTGATTTGAGGTTTTGGCAGCAGCTGATGGGTGAGTTGCATTGGAGAGAGCACGGCCGGCTGGATCTTGGTGAGTTTTGGAGAAAAAATTTATTTTAAACTGTAGCCTAAAAGTTAGAAAGAGGTTATAAGTTTGGAAAAGTTGCTGGAAATTTGGGAGAATATTAAACATTTGTTTGAGGCATTAAAAATTTGGGAACAAGCAAAAAAGGGAAGATACCTTCAGTAAGAGCATAATTTTAATTAGTGTCATCAATTGCAAAATAGCATATTAAAATGCCTAAATGAGCTTTTACACTTTCAGAAATAAAATACAATTTGCGATTAAATGGTGATTAAAATGTTTTTATAGTTTGATAGCTCTAGTTATATTACATATATATGAATATAATACACCAGACAAATCTAGCTGATTAACAGAGTGCAGGAAATAGCACATTATCAGATTCTGCTCATTGCAGATCTGGGAAAGCACAAGGGAGCAGAACTAAAAACTAAAAGTTAAGGTTAGAATGGAGCTTAGTAGTGTTGGCAAAGGGACGTTGCTGCTGAATTGATAGATTTTGTTAACCCTGCATTTAGTCATGAGTCAGTTTTGAAGTTATCCTTAAATGAAGCAGCTAATATTGAGGAATCTATGACAAACGTTAATGGCTTGCATCATTTTAATATAGATATTGATATTACAGAGCGGCAGACATTAGTAGAAACGGAAAGTATTACGGGCAAATCACAGGACGGTCCCCAAAGTATTCATTCTTATGCATTCTCATAGTCCCACAAAATGTAGATGCCCTTGTTACAAAGTAATTTAGGAGCCGAGGAATCTTTTCTTTGTTCATTTGGTGATATGCAATTTCTGGTCAATAAACTTCTCAACACCGTTGCTGGTGATCGATCGTGGCTGGCTGAATTAAAAAATATTTTAAACAACAGGCACAAAACTGATTTTAGAGCCATTTTAGGATGTAACTTTAGTGTTTTTTTTATAACTTCTTCCTTGGTAGATGTAGTTACACAGCATTTTCTTTTATACTCTTCAGCAGAGCTTCCTAAGTTTGACTGGGATTTACAACATCTACTGGAAAAAAATCAGAAGGATGGATCAAACACAAAGGTCTGGATCCTAAAACAAATCAGTCCAATTTGGGTGAATTATTTAGAGAAATAGTGTTAAAAAGCGTGTCCTCTTCAGTATTTCACCTGATGAACTTAAATCCTGATACGCTTGCTGGGAAAAATATTTGATACACCGTTTGCCTGTGTCGCAAAAGGAGGGGAGAAAGACAACGCTCGAGTTTGTTAATTATTAAAAGATACTAAAATTACAGTTATTGGAAACAAAGCAGAAAGGCAGTAAGAGAAAGCAGCAGATTGCACCAAGGAATGTCTCTAATTTAATTCAAGGAGGGGGGCTGCCTCCTCCAGTTTTTTTTTATCCTTCATTTCATTGCAGGTCTGTTGGTTCTGAAGCATGGAAGCAGATGGCAAATATGGTGATCAGTGCCGATCCGACATTGGAGCAATACACTGAGCATTTAGAGCTGATATGTTGAATTTATTAAAGCACCCATTGACATCTGCTACAGTTGCTCACACTGGACACTGGGCAAGAGGCTGTTTCACACCACCAGCAAGTCAGCCTGGCATGAATTCCCAATATGACCTCACCTCCAGAAGGTCAGTACCCTAGCAAGGGGATAACGCTCCCATGAACAATGTTTACACACTCTGGAAAGGATGGCAATGCCACATGAACAGCACAGATCCTAAGCTGTCAAGGGAAATGACTGTATGAACTTTCTGCACATATTGGAGCCACTTATTTAATCAGATTCTAAGTTGTGGACTAAGACTTTATCACTGAGGTGCTTTGCAGAGACTTTACAGCGGTCTGCCACTGCAACACGTGGGGGAAGGGATGCTGACATCCGAGCATCTGGTGTTCTTTCAGACTTCCACACATGGAAGCTTTAAGTGCGAAGTCTAAACTCCAATCTCCTTTCTGCCTGATCTGATGAAAATGTCAATCTGAGTCTATGACAGGAACCACACAGACTGGTAACAACAATCTTTAAGGTAAAACATAGTTATTTCTAGCCATATACTGCTGAGCAAATTTAATGGCATGTGATCTGGATGACATGTGTTCTCATATTTTTTCTTTTTCTCCATCTTTGAGCAATTAGGTAAATGGATCAGGAGGGGGTTAAACATTTCTTCCGGGCAGCCAATTGAGCACATACCAGCGTACATGTTTGCAGTTTTGAAAATATACTAATGTCTATTCACTTTTCTGTTATGTAACTGATATGTCCTTTTAAACATGAGTTTTGACCATATTGATCATAATTAAACAGCAGAAGGTGTACAATTATGAGCCGGAGATCCAATGGGTGGGAATGTGTCTCTGGTTAGCAACTGCATGTCATAAATTTACAAAAGGGGGTTGCTCAGGACTTACTGGGGTGACAGGTTTATTACACGAGGCCTCTCTATGGAATGCACAGCGGTGCCCTGGGTTCAACATCCTGTGTTTACACAAAATACTATCCCTTACAAGTGGGACACCTCTTAGGTTACACAAATCGGTTAGGTTATTTCTTATTAGCTGAAAAGTATTGAGATTTTTCTGTTGTACAAGATATGATATACCAGATGTTCACCAGGATTTGTTATATTACCAGGTGTTTTATTCAGGTTATAAACAATGTTTAATATGTCCTTTGCCCAGCAACACCATCCTGATTTAGTATGTTTTTAGGGTTAGTACAGATAAATTGTAAATTGCCAGAAAATGTACCTTTCCTGGGCTGTGTTAATTACGCAGGAATATCTGGTATTTACTCTGGTCACGAATATAGGATCCTCACAAAGTCATACTGCTGCGGGAGACCGAGACTATCAGGCGGCAGTTGTCATTGTACTATGCTTATATTGATCTTACGCAACCTTTGAAGGACCTCTTGCAGATACATTGCATTGTAACCTCAAATAATGTTTTGATTTGAATTCAGGATAAATGGCAGTGTTTTTCCTACTTCAATAAAGATAAGTACTTGCAGTTAAGTTTTTGTAACAAAATTATTTTTGTTCCAAGGAGGGAAAGAGGGACAATAGAAAAACTAGATAAAATAGAAAAACAGAGGGCAACAGAGGGTAACTTAATGCATATGTAAGCTAGTTCTATTAAAGGCCTTTTTTAAGTAGTAGTTTAAAAAATGGTTGTGTCAGGCAGGATAGTTAAGGATTGAAAGCCGCATATATCGTGTTGGAGTTAACTGGATCAGGATTTTTAACAAGTCGATAGAAAGATAAGTGAATAGTATGGGGGTTCGCTGTGTGTAGGAAAAACAGTGCACGCCAAAAGATCGTAAAGGGTGGATGAAGGAATTTTTGAGATGAAGATGCTATCTATTGAAGGTAAACAAAGAGATGAATTCATTGCAGGAGGACTAAAAGGTGCTGTAAAATGACCTGATGGAGGTTTGCGTTTCCTCTAGGATTAAAACAGGAAGTTTTTCTGAACCACACAGAGTAGGACATCTGAAGTTTAAATTGATTGCTACAGAATTTAATAGAGTGGTGACATACTGTTAGATCTGGCGTGCTGAAAGGTTTTGTGTGAAGTGGTGCAATGCGTGGTCACTTTAATCCAAAGAAGATTCTGACATTCTTACAGGAAAAACGTACTTTGATTTTTAAAACCGAATTAACTAATTTTTGATTCCACAGACACCGAGGTCCCCACCAGAGGTCTAAAGTATTTGTGTGTGAGTGTGTGGATTCTTTTGCCGGACAACCAGAGGCCTGTGAAAGGAGACGCATAGAGGAACTGTGATAAGGTGTTTCATTAAATATTACATTTCTAAAATTGGTTTCCTGACAGGGTGAAGATGGACAATGGAAGGTAGTAAGGATTAATGGGAATCTGAAAAAAACAATTGGCTAACAATCTGTGCAGAGACTAAATTGATATGGGGTAAAGCTTTGGTGTTTGTTTCTTGTTGGAGTGTTCAGTTAATTTCATTACAGGATACATTCCATATGACTGAAAGGAGTTCTTCGGGACGCAACTTCAACTTCCCGGGATTTACAGGTAGCACACGAAATTTGACATCTAAAAATTTTCCTGTAAGTTTCAGATTGTATTGGACACACAAAACAGGAGAGTCCAGGAATGTGGAGGAGGGTCCATCAATCCCCAGAGTGCGCGCTAAGGACATTGGAAGACAGATAGATGTGGGTGGCCATGGTTCAGGAGGCCCATCAGATTCCAGAGCAGTGCATGCTAGCCACAGAGGGTTCAAAGAAAATATTACCGGAGCAGCTTTCTGGTCAGGCTGCCTGACTGGAAGGGTTTTCATCTGCCACCCACCCGTGCCATCAGGCAACGGGGCAGCTCGAAGCGCCGATGCCACTCTCAGATGAGACGGCTGATGACTTCAACCTCAATAACTGAGGCAGCACTGGAGGCAACTTTGGAACCTGAACTGCGTTTTGACAGCTTTGACCCGGTTGGGCTTTCTAAGTCATCTATTGGCTTCGTCTAAGCTTTCAACTTGATTGTTAGCCCTTATCCCCACCAAATTATTTAAGGAAGTATTCCCTTTAATCACAGCCCCAATTTTAGATATGATTAATCCTTAGTAAACATATGTATCACAGGTTTTAAAGCAGTGGCTTATCATGGCAGATGCTCTCCCCTGTAGGGGGTGCATTCTGCCAGTGGGGGGAGGGGAGGGAGGGGGAGTGAACCCAGTATGTTTGGTGTTTGAATGTTAGTGGGATTACGTTCTCTTTCCTAGGTTTGGGGGGGGGGGGGGGGGGGGTAGATGTTTGGAGGGCTCCTTATCTTGGTCCTAGTCCATGCCGTGCCATGCTGGTTCTGTCCAGGGAACAGAGGTCTGCATGGGTCCAGCGGGCTAGCTAACCAGAGTTTTTTTTGTTATTTTCTTCCCCCTCCGGGATGGTCCAGAGGTAGAGTGGGTGGTAGTGTTGGTCCTGGTTTGTGGTTGGCTCACGGGCCCTGCCACCTGGCCCCTCGGGCTATCGTGGTGCAGCTGGCGGGGCCTCCCTCTGGTGGGCTTTCGGAGAGCAGGGGTGCCTATTCGAGTCAGCGGGGGAGCTGGCTTCCTGGGAGACCATGAAGAATCCCCGTCCTTTCCTCCCCATCCCCAGACACCTCCCTCTGCCTACTCCATCATGCTGCCTCACATGCAGGACCTTGGGGGGTGGGGGTGTTGCTGGGGAGAAGGTCCTGCTGTCTGTTGACGTCCCTGACCCCAATTTTATTATGAATCTGGGGTGGGGCTTATTGTGTAGGCGTCACCCTTGGTGGCTCCTTCAACCCCCACTCCCACTCGCATTTAGACATTGAGGGTTCTGGGTAGGTTGCTTTGGGGGAGGGGGGGGGCGCTGCATTGCACAGAGGGGTGGACTGTGCCGGACACCCCCTTTGACCAGTTTTAGACACACTTGACAACATCACGCAACATCATGACATTTGAGCAGACGGAGGCAGGCTCGGGGGTTTTCTCACAACTCTGTTCTGATTGCCACCCGCAGTCTGGGGCCTGGAGGAGGAGCGGGCCACCTGGTCTGGGGTCTTGGCTGACAGCAGTTATTCCGGGTCTGGAGTTGGCACTTCTGCTCTCCCCTTGAATATGTGTGTGCGGGGGGGGGGGGGGGGGGGGGGGGGGTGTAGCACTTAAGGGTTTGTGAGGGGGGCGGGGTCTGATTTATTGGCCTGGTCGGTTTATGTTGGCCCCATCTCCAGGTGGGTGGGCCCGTGGGTCGTCTGGTCTGAGGGGTGTGGGGTCAGAACTGAAGCATGGACCTGGAAGGTCTTGATTTTAGGGTTCACTTACCGGGACCTGAGAATATAGGATGTGTGTGTGATATATTAAAGAATTATTTTTGTTCTTTGACAATGTATTTTGGGAAAAAATGGTTAGTTTTAAACTTGGAGCAACATATATGCTCGTGTCTGTTATGTTGCTCACATAAAACTAAGAACAACATGTGTTATTTTGCTATAACTTGTTTTAACTTGTGGTGGGAACCTATGACAACGTGTTGTGGGAAAGACTGATTCTGTATTCCTTATTTTGCTTATATTTGCGCTATTATCTGAGTTTGCAATATTATTTTGCTTCACACACTGCTGAGATGCTGGGAACGTTTTTTGTTTTGGAAATGGGACGAACAGCTCAGATGGGAGGGAGAAGTGGCCACTCTCGCTCGAATCTGATACTTTGTTTATTGGTATAAAAAGGAGGGGACCGCCCTCAGTCGTTGAAGTCAGCCGTGGGTTGTATGGACGCCCAGCCGCGTGGATTGCTCTCTAACCGGACTGACCGACTTCCCAGTCCTAACCATGGTAAGAGATGGAACAACACGCCTGTTTGAAAGCTTGCCAGGCTTTAAGTGCTTGCTACTTTGCGTGTCTGCGAAGTGCTTGCTGTTTTGTGTTGCTGTGTTCTGTGGGGAATAATAAATGTTTGCCTTATATTCTAACAGAAACAGTGTTTGAGTCCTTATTTGTGTTTGCCAATCTCTCCCGATCCTGAAATAAACATTTCATAAAACAGTGTGGTAAGTGCGAGTGCGTCTACTGCGTCCCTTTTTGTTGCGTGTGGGGGCACTAGGGTGGGAACGAGTGAATGTAACTGTGTACGTAGTTTTCTGTTTGTTTATCTGTCAGGTTGGGTTTGCACTGCCCCCTCTCCCAGGACATCTCATGTCTCCACTAAGTGTGGAGCCCATCCCCCCAGTGGTGCATTGGTGGTACTCTCTGTCCAGGGCTGGGTGCCCGGGCGGGTGCCGTCTTGCTCCTGGTGGCTGCTTCACGGGGCCTGGCCCCCCGTGGCTCAGTCAGGGGCCCCACCGGGGGGCGGGGCACCCCTGGGTGTCTCGGGTCCCTGAGTGCCCAGCTGGCTGCCGGAGGAGTCCACAGGCTCGTCCCCGCAGCTCCCCGGGGCTTCGTCATTGTGGCTGTTGGAGGGTTTCCCTGGGGCCGTCTCTCCTCTTCCCTTGTATAGGGACACAATGACTGAGACGGTCAGAGCATGGGGGTCGAACCGGCAATCTGCCAGTTACAGGACGAACTCCCTAGTTAACAAAAAAATTAATAAATACGCCCCCCCCCCCCCCCCCCTTAAAATATGTGGATAGATTTTAACTAAATTTAGAGAGAGGATGACATTCATTATTAGTACCAAAAAACAATAATGTTCACTAAATATTTTGGTTTAACTCTTCAAGTAAATTGATATTTTCTTTGCGATTAGACAATTCTTTACATCACAGAAAAGTTTGAAAATTAGAAGAACGCCACTCCCTGAAAACTAAAGCCACATTGTAATGCCTAAAAATAAAAACTTCAGAAATACTCAGTCTGTTAATTTTATTGTCTCAGTCTAAAATACGCATGATGTCATAACTTTAAAACAGTTGGAAAACAGCAAGTAAATTATGTTTGTGTGGATTGTGTGGACAGAACAAAATACCCAAAAACTTTTGTTTTTTGAGTGCCATAATCCTGCATCAGAGTGAGTTTACTACACAACTGTCTGTTAGTATTTCATTCAATAGGATTAGAAAATACACACAGAAAGAGCACAAACCAAACAACCTGCACATTTGAACAGTGTCCCTTATGTACACCTAAACAAGCTGCAACACTCTAATATGTGAAGCAGTTGGCTCTCCTGCCATGGACGTAGTGAGCCTTAAGTCAGGTGAACTTCTGTTACTGGAACTCATCAGTGGGACTAGCAGGTTTGGACCCAGGAAGCAGTGGCACAGGAGATGTGGCCTCGATCAATGCAGGGTTCAAGATGATTGGAAGAGGCATGGGTGGGACTCCCACCTGCAGCGGAGAAGCTAATGGCTGCAGAATGAGGGGGGGCTGACTTGGAGGGGATGGAGAGCGGGCGGGAGATGTGCTTGGTGATGGAGGCGGAGATTTCGAGGCAGGAGCTGGAGATGAGCAATCTGGTCCTACAAGACAAAAGTATTTTGTAGTCTAAATATTAGTGTTTTTCTACAGTAGTTATCTAAAAGCTTTTGTGTGCTAGGAATCCTTTGTGATGAAATGTTTACCATTGGCACTAGCTAATTGATGCTCTTGAGTTGACTCTTGACTGCTGGAAACTGAAGTCTCTGCTTGCGTTACTGGCATCATGACCGGGGAGGGAGGCTGGGAAAGAGGTGGCGCCATCAAAGGAGATAAAGGTTGTTCAGCTGTGGATGTTGACAGCACTTGCTCAGCTTGGGGACTTGGAGCTGAATCTTTAACAACAGAGATTGATAATAAACATCAGTTCATCTGAGGATCATGTCACATTATAAGAAAACTCTATTCAAATACAATGTACTTTGCTGGAGAAACCTGGTCTAAAGTGGGTAAAACATAAGAAATGGGAAAGTTTTATCTGGATAATCTATGGAAGTTTTTTGACATGACATTAAAAGTGCTAAAAAGTATTTAAACATTCATTAGTCTCTTGGATGACAATCTATCACTAAAGACAGAACCTCACAAAAAACATATACTGCTCAGTAACTAAAATGTACAGATCAAAAAGCCACTTCACTACAACACCTATCATCAAGAGTTTAACTATTACAACTAACAGTACAAAATAATTCCATTCAATCGCATATTGAAATGTTAAAGATTTACTACAGAGGTTAAGCTCCAACAGTGGAAAAATATTTCGAATAGTAGAAAAATATGGAGTGACTTTTGTTCCGATATTGTTGCAAGCAAGAACACGTTTGTAAATAGAAATTTGAAAAAAAGTTCTTTAAATGGAAATAAAAAATGGAATTCAGAAATTAAACTTTAAAAAACTTCTTAATAAAAAATAAAAAAAGGTTTTGAGAGTAACTGCTATCTCAGATTGTATTTTATTAACAAATGCTAAAACATATTTTCAAATTATATCCTTTTTTTACAGATTTAAAATTTTCTATTTTAGTTCTCTACATTTCTCTTTTTTAGATTAAGTTTTACAAATTGCATTTTACAGATCACATTCCCTTCTCTTCTGGGAGAAAGGCAAATTTATTTGTATTTGTTTGGCACTTTTCAGTACAAAGACAATGCAAAGTGCTTTACATGAATAAAATATAGGAAAATAAAAGCAGAATAAAAGCAAAAATTTTGCTCCTCTGGAGTGAGGAGCGAAGTCGCATTTCTAGTGGTCTGCATAGTAACGATATTTTGATTGGTCAATGTGCGTGTCAAGAGAGAGAAGTGAAGAGAATGTGATCTGTAAAACGCAATTTGAAAAGAATACAATTCGTAAAACTAAGTCTGAAATAAAGCCTAATCCGATCACAATATTTTGATTGGGTTGTTTACATGATGCATTTTTATACCAATCAGCCCTTTATTCCAATTACGTTTGTCCATGTAAACATAGATATTGTCACTCTACAATTATCTTCAACCATCGGGATTGCATTTTTTTTCTTCAAATTTACATTTACAAAAGGTGTTCTTTGCTTGAATAATGGAACAAAATTCACTCCATAAACAAACCAAATCAAACAGGGAGCATGCTGTAAATATCAAATCTAGTTTCCTTTGCAAAGCCTCAGTTATCTGCGTCATGACAACATCAAACAGGCATAAATTGGAGGCAACCAGGCTTTCGCTCAGTTTTTCTGAATCCATAATGACACCTTTCCAGGAGTCTGTCATTTACGGCAACTCACACTTGAGCAGCCTGTAGTAGCATCCTTTAGTAACTGCAGCACTCCAACTACAGATTGCTCAAGTGCGAACTGCCAACATAGACAAAAGCCTGTTTGCTGTTGATCAAATCTAGTTTTGGCAAAGGATGGCTCATTCTTATGAAGCATGTTTTTCCTGATTAAAAAGTGTCCAGAACTTAGTACCTGGTGTAACTGTCTGTTTGAAGAGTTCTTCCCTCAGGTTTGGAAGAAAGCACACAATACGTTCCCATGTTATTTCCCACAGGTCTGAGTATCCAGTCTTAGAGTCAGAGCTGCGGAAAATCCCTGCAGTGTCCATCACTAGTAGCATGTTCTTTAGAGACTCTGGAATTGCCTCCAGCTACACAGAAACATAAATAAACAATGCAAAAAAGTAATATTACTGTGGTACTCTACCACTCAGTACCAACTCATCAAAACTATATTTCTTATTAGGTGACAGTAATTAACTGCATAGAAGAAAAAACTATGTTTGTGTGTTACTATCCTCACCAGTAAATCACTGGACCCTGCATGCATATACTTGTCCATGAAATCCAGAATGGTAAGCCAGAGGGCAGCGAAGGTGGGCAGGGAAAGTAGAGGTGAAAGGTGCTGCAGGAAGACCTTAAAAAATAAAAAAAAATTAAGAAAAGCTTTTTTTAATTTTAGATGTATATGTTACCATACCTACATAATTACCTTAGATTTCACTAATGTTAATGGAGTTCTTTTTATCATATTCCTTATTTCCATTCTTTTATTCATGATGTTTTTGTCTACTATTTCCCTCCTTTCAAAATTAATTTTCCTAGAATAAAGTTTTATACCCCACAATAGCTATTGCACAGCTTTATATGCACAGAATTTCACGATTGGATTGAAATCTATTCAGATTAAAAGAAAACCACATGATCACCCAGTCAATTAATCCTATCATGATGTGTGACTGACAAAAGCAAGGCTGCCATTAATCGGCGTCACTGAGCCCTCTGACCACCTGCTGCAGGCAATGCTGTTGAAGTGTTGTGCTCAAGGACACAGAGACTTAAAAGGTCAGAGTGGGGGATTGAACCGGTACCACCAGTTAGCGGACAAACTCCATAACTCTTGTGCCACTGTCGCAAAAACAGCTCTGGAGAAAATTGCATTTCAATTAGGCACTCTAACCCCCAGTCGGTCGAGGCAGATGACCGTTCATACTGAGCCTGGTTCTGCTGGAGGTTTTTCCTTCCCGTTAAAGGGGAGTTTTTCTTTCCACGGTCGTTTCATGCTTTCAGTATGAGGGATTGCTGCAAAGCCATGGACAATGCAGACGACTATCCCTGTATCTTTATGCTTTTTCAGGAGGGAATGCTGCTTGTCAATACTTGATGCAATCAACTAGGCTCCCTTATATAGGACATTTTTTAACCAATCTGTATAATCTGATTGAATTTGATTTTGGAAAGTGCCTTGAGATGACATGTTTCATGAATTGGCGCTATATAAATAATTATAATTTAATTAAAGAGAACACTTAAACACAATATAACTCCAAGTCAATCACACTACTGTGAAATCAAACTATCCACTTAAGAAAAACCACTGATTGACAATCAATTTCACATGCTGTTGGGCAAATGGAATAGACAGGTGGAACTAGTAATATACCCCCAATAAAGGAGTGGTTCTGTAGGTGGTGACCACAGAGCACTTCCCAGTTCCTATGCTTCCTGGCTAATGTTTTGGTCACTTTTGAATGCTGGCAGTGCTTTCACTCTAGTGGTAGCATGAGACGGAGTCTACAACCCCACACAAGTGGCTCAGGTAGTGCAGCTCATCCAGGATGGCACATCAATGCAAGCACTGAGCACATGTGACAGAGTCTGGAGACGCTGTGGAAAATGTTCTGCTGCCTCAAACATCCACCAGCATGACCGGTTTGGCACTGGGTCAGTAATGGTGTGGGTTGGCATTTCTTTGGGGGGCTGCACAGGTACAGAGATGAGATCCTAAGATATGAGACCCTCAGACACATTGTAAGACCATATGCTGGTGCAGTTGGCCCAGGGTTCCTCCTAATGCAAGACAATGCTAGACAATACTGCCTCCGCCTCTCTGCCTGTTAGGACGCTTTTTTCTTTGCTCTCTGCTTGCTTGCATTTTCCTGCCTTTTACTTTTTATTTCCTTTTTATCTCTTAAACTAAACCACAGAAAGTTGGATTTAGTTATTTTATTTATTTTCTTTTACTTAGTTTTTGATTTTGATTTTGGAAAGATGCCTTCCTTCACCACAATGGACTTTGACAAGCTTTTACAGAAGATAGCTGTTATGGAACAGAAAATCTGTCGACTCGAAGTGAATTATGATGTAAACGCCGCGCATGGAAATGAAACAACCCTGCCTGTGATTCCGAACGGCGACCACCAGCCCAGCGACTCAGCGAACAAACAGATCCCTGAGGAAAATGAGAATCCCTGGACCACTCTGGGTGCAAGACCAAAGGATCAACAAACCCCACACCTAGACAAAGAAAACTGACCGAGACTACAGAGAGATGTCCCAAGACAAGCGAAAGAACAGCGGACTGTTCTCAAAACAAATGATAGGAGTAAACCTGTTGGAAATGCTGGAATTCCGTTACTAAACAGATTCGCTCTGCTCCAAAATGTAATCCAGGAGGACAAAAATCAGAGGTATCTCAACGATTTTCGTTCTAAGACTTTAGAGAAAAGACATGCCACAGGGCCAAGGACCCTGATATTATGCAATGGATCTGTAAGGGGTATTAAACATTTCTGTAACAAGAAAAACACAGAGGTGTTGATTTATAACGACAGGAACTGTGGCCTGGTGTCTGATGTTTCAGAAATCCTTCCAAGGGTCCTGAAAGAACGCCCGACCTGGGAAAAACTCATAATACAAGCTGATGCCCTGAAGGACGTCATCCGGATAATAAAATCAGAAGTATTGAAAGAGAATTACATTTGTCTGTTAAACTTAGTTGATGGCCTGAATGTCAGGGTGTTTCTCAGCGGCCCTCACGTGCCCGTTAATTGTGGAGATGAGATTTTTTTCAGAATTCTGATGCAAAACAAATGGCTGGAAAAAACATGCAAACAAACAACTGTAACCTTTATAGACAACTTTAACATCTTTTGGGAGAGGAGACATCTGTTCAGCGACAATGGTTTCTCTCTAAATAGGTCAGGTGCAAAACGGCTGATTTCAAACATCTTCTATTCTGTGAACCATGCACCATCAGCTTTGTTCCAAAACAAAGTACATCCAGTGCCAAAACAAATGATAAGCCCAGTACAGCCCGAACAAGCCAAGATAAGGATGGCCAGAAAGATGACGCAGAAAGAGGCGTCGTCAGAGAGACAGGAGGATTCTTCCCAGATCTAAGCAGGACAAAGAGAGGACCAAGAACCTCCATAGTCACGAACACCGGTCCAGACTGGACCCGCCTCCCCTTCTTCTCCACAAAACCCAGAAGCTCCTTTTCTGGAATTTTCTCACAACATGAACAAAGTATTTAAGATTGGCCTACAGATGACATCCTCTCCACATAGCCATTCTGCTGTGAATAAACCAGGATTTTCCAAAGGCCTCAGAGCCTCAGATCCTTCTCCTCTACGTATCACAGAACACTCTGGTACTGAGGAACTCCAAATTACTTTGATGTGATACAGATCGGGCCCTGGCCGCACGTTTATCTGACATGACAGTTTCCAGCATCAGCCTGGGCCTTTTGCCAGAGATTATGGAATATCTGTGATAATACGTGGCAGAAATAAGAAAAACAAAAGGATAAACAGGAACAAATACTTAAAAGTCATAAACTGTCAGATGCAACCTGTCACAGAGACATCATCAACCACTAAGAAACTGGGTTTATTAAACATTAGATCTCTGTCAGGAAAATCCCTTTTAATTAATGACTTCATTATTGACAATAATCTTGATGTAATGTTTTTAACAGAAACATGGCTGCATGAATTTAGTGAAGCAGCTATACTGATGGAGTCGACACCTCCAAACTACAATTTCCTTTGTGAGAGCAGATTAAATCAAAATGCTGCAGCCTTTGGCAGAAAATATTTAGGCTAAAGTATTTAGACTAAAATATTAGTTACTAAGTGAGCTGTGAAAAATGTTTTTGTCTCTTTTCTTTCCAGCTTCTGGGAGGGGATGCAAAAGTTTATTCTGATCATATTCATCATGAATGTCATCATTATTTAAAGAGCACTTTAACACGAGGTAAAACAAAGTGCCAAACATCAGAAATACATCAGATAAGAGATAACAACTAATAAAATGCTTATTTGTTAAAATAGCACTAGGTCTAAATTATGTATAATTAGCCTAAAAAGTAGATTGGAATATGGAATATGTTGACGTCTGTTAAATTCAGGTTATCTTTTTTATTATTATTTCAGTTGACGTCTCCTGTTGACGTGAGTTCAGTTTGACATTGGCATCTGTTTAGTTTAGTTTGTCTGCTGTTGAAAACAGCACTTTAATGTATCTAATGCTGATTATTCATTGAATCATTTGAATTTAAATATTTTAAATACTTTCACAGCAAAAATTATATGCGATTAATTTAGATTAATTACAGAGTGTGTAATTAATTAGATTAATTTTTTTTAATCGATTGACAGCCCTAATGCAAATACATAAGAGGCACTATATTCCTTTGCTTGTGGTTGAAGATTAGGGACTCCATGCGCAATTATACTTAACGGTTATAAACATTTACTTGCGCCAAGTCTACTTCAGTCTTACAACTGAGTAGACATCCATCTTTTATGGTAAATATGTCGATTAATTGTTTAGTAATAAGCCCAATTGTTGGTTATAATCATAAAGGTTGGTAGCCCTTAATCATAACAATTTGGAAATATTTTTCGTTGATGCTTTCCCTTGATAATTGCAGTGTATCTGATATTTTTTTTTTCCCTTTGCTGCCAAATCTATGAACTGGGTGAGGCGGGCCGTAGTGAATGAAACAGGAAGAACTACAGGCCGTCTTAATGGCCATGCATAGATGGTATACACACAGGCCTTTACAATGCCAAAGAGGTTACCCAGCGTGTGGTATACTGGCCTGTTGCAATGTGATACAATAGATTAAAATTACTGTCCTACCTTAGGTGTCGAGAATAGAGATGCTGATATATAATAAAATACTAAAAAATACTGTGCAATTGCATGAATGTATTAGACAGACATACAAGACATTGTTACTTTAAGTTCCTTTTGTATACTCCAAAGTGTTGTGCCATCTAGCCATGGACTAGAATTCAGATTAAATTTGGGAACATGTACCATGGGGGAGAAGTCGGGAGGGGTTGTGAGCAAAGGAATTTCACACATCCATGCAGATACAGCCTCTCTCAGCAGGGTGCCTGCTATGAGCCTAGACCACTCCTCACACTCTTTCCACTTCTTCCTGGGACTCCCAAGGAGAGTGTCTACCCTGGGGGACCAGCCAGCCATGCATGGGGCCTCATGGGACTCAAAGGCTCACAAGCTGAGTAAAATTTCTGTGAAACTCATCTCTGGTTGCTTCAATGGATCGACAAAAGGGGGAGATTCTCCTTGTCCTCTATGGAGCGGAGGACCCGACTGAGTTTGGAAATCTGTCGACTACATTGAAGCTAAGTGTGCAGTCTCACTTCTGTGCAACCAGCCGCTAAAGTAAAGAATGCCAAAACAGCTTTGTTTATTTTTGTCAGCTGTTGCAGGAAAGCTGACGCGAGACGGCACAGAGCGGTCTCCTATCCTCACCAGACCAAGGTGAGACAAGAGCTGAGCTGAAATTGCCCGCTGCAACCGAATTAGAGACTGCATGCAGGACCTCGGACCGGCAAACCCCGACCATGTTTCGGCTAGCTCATAGCAGCTAGCCCGCTGCTGAACTAACCATCGTTTTCCTGGACCACTGCTCTCCCTTCGATGACCGAAGTGAACAGAACTTATGCGTGACACCGACAGGTTTGGCAGAGAAACAAACAGGGAAAGTTAAATGGTTTATTTAGAAGGTTTACATAATTCGTCACATGGTGTTTTTAAACAGCTAACCGACGTAGCTCCCGCTAGCTTCTTGGAATCAGGCCTATCCTGGTGTAATGCGAGTGTGTTTTCGTGGTTATAACAAACGTTAACTCCACAAGGGTTTTATGCATTGATGGGATATTAATGTTTATGTTATCCGGTTCACTCATTACGACCAAAATAAAGCCGAAACTTTTTAAAATTGCTATTAGCTTCTGGTACCATTCGCTCTTCCCGGATATGTGACTATGAACGTTTCAAACATAAGGTTTGTTTTGTTTCGCTCCACCATCGTTCGATAATAATACTACCATTATCATTGCATTAATATGGAATATTAATGTAGATTTAAAGGTGTTTTGTTTAAGTTTAGGATTAGCCGATTTTAGCGACCAATCTCTACAGCAACCCCTAGCTCCCGGAGAGATAATCGCATTAATAAAATCAAGTGTCCTAAAAGTTTACTGAGAATATCATTCTTTAAAATGTTATTTCATCAAATAATGTTTTGTTTAACTCAAGATTTGCATTGTGAATGGGTTGAAACAATTAGTTAATTAGTTAAGCTAATTTAACCTCAATTCACATTCTTTAAGATGAGCTTTGGTTCTTTAATTCAGATCTGCAGTGAACCAGGATTCATCGAATTATTCTGATGATGCTGCTGCTGATGATCAACCACTTTATTTTGTTTTTTATTTCTTTTTTAACCTCATTCAGCACTTTCTTCAGGTCACTGGTAATCCAGGGTTTGTTGTTGAGGAAGCATCCCACTGTTCTGGTGGGGATACTGTTATCCACACAGAAGTTTATAGTCAGTTATACATTCAGGCATGGTATTTATGTCTTCTACATGTGGCAGGCACAGTGCATCCCAGTCTGTTGCCTCAAAACAACCCTTGAGGGCTTTCTGTGATCATGTCATCACAGTTCTCTGTAATGCATGTTGCCTTTGAAAAAGAGGCTTTTATTCTGAGCACAGAAAAAACAGATTGTGATCTGATTTGCCAAGAGGAGGCTTTGCTTTAGAGATAAATGAGTCCTTTACATTTGCATAAAACAAGTCCAGAGTAGATGTTGAAAAGTTGGAAGGGTAACAGAAAATTAGGCATGATTAAAAATCAACAGATATTACCAGAAAAGAATTTTGATGTTGTGTCTGTGGGTTATGCATGTTATATGAATTATTATTCTGAAGTCACTACGGCCTCACACCACTCGGGCAGAGGAGGCCTGGAGACAAGATGTCTGTGTATAAGATCCACTGTTGCTAAGTGCAAGGCTGAATGCTGCGTAGAATAATTATTGTCTATGATAGACTGTCTTTGTTATGTCTCAGGCCAAGGCCACTCACTGTGCAGTATTATGGGAAGCCGGAAAAGCGAGACAGGCAGAGACAGGGCAGACGCAGACTGCAGCAGGACCGTGGGGTGCGATTACTTTCCATCTATGTGATCTCTGCTCTGTTTCTCAATAAAAGTGCTGGAACTATATTACCGCCGTCTCTTCATTTAGTGATATGGGAACTCAGTTATCTTTGCTTAGAATTCCATCTACATTTCCCATAACAATGCACCACTGAGCTGATGACATCACATGCACTGTCGGCAACAGCAGTTGGAGGAACGTAGACGGTTGCCAAGGTAGCACAGTTGAACTCTCAGGGTAAAAAATATGGATAAAAACTCACTACTAAAACTTCAATATTCACAGGGACATGTCCTGGATGACAGACACCATGTGGTTTTCCCCATCACTACCAATCCACCAACTTTGCTCTTCCCTCTCTAGATCTCTGTCTGCTTGTATGATCAGAAAACCTGGCAGATAGACATTGGAGTTGGGGATATGATCCTGCAGCCATGTTTCAGTGAAACACATAATACTGGATTCCCAGTCTTCTGCCTGAGTCCATGTTAAGGCTTGGAGTTTATACAATTTGTTTACCAAAGATCTCACATTGCCCATAATAATCCATAGAAGACATGAATTAAATGTCCCCCTTCTCTCTCTTCTTCTTGCTCCTGGTCTGCATCTTCTGCACCTCTTTTTCAGCCCACTGGGATTTGTGGATGTGGTTAAAGTATTATTTCATCTTTTGAAATGTTAATCAGCTGATCATGGTTGTACAAAACCAACTAGTTGCTGTGGTTACACAACAAAGCAAATGTCCAAAAAAAAACCCAACTAAACTTTCAAGGAGGACAGTATTCCACATCAGTTGAGAAAAACATTAACAAAAGAGTGCAACAAAGACATTTAATAGGAGAGACAACCGGGACGGACAGCACCACAAATAGAATAGGTTTGTTAGGACTGACTTTAACTGAAATGAACTCCTGAAATGTCATTCACAGAAAATATGTACCATGACTGCTGCTAATAGGGAGTGCTACAGGATGAGTGGCTGCAAACCTTTGACAGCAGTGTGCAGGCTCTCATTCTGGTCTCCTCCATACCACCCACATCTGCTGGACTGATGTTGTCCAGTAGCTTAGTCAGCAGTGGAAAAAGCACCTGTAAATAGACACGATCAATTTCGCTCTTAAATTTCAGTCTCAACTGAGTAGGGAAAGGTTGCATGGTTTCTAATATCCTTCACTATAATTTAACATTGTTGCCTGTTATAACAAATTCTTTGTGTTTTTCACCTTGTTGAAGCAGGACTCCCACTCAGCCGCATCAAGTGCCTGCAGATCATGGACAAGCAGTGCTCTTTGGAGGTAAGTGAGGGCCTGCATGCGGACTTGTCGCCTGGCATCGCAGCATAGCCAAGCAATTCCTGGAGAGTGCAACCAAAAACAGATATAATCATTTAGTCTTATCATGAAACAGAGGTCATATAATTAAGATGATTGTTGCATTTTCATTTGTTAAATCAAAAGGAATATTTTCTAATGCTGGTTACAATAAGCCATTTCATTAAATATCTTTAAATTCAAGGAAACACTAGGAGTGACCCCTAAGCTGGGGACACAATAAACAATCACCCCGAATTTCAGTAAGAAAAAGTCTGTAATTTGTCTGCAGTAGTTTGGGTACAGTCAGTAGAGCACGTTGGCCCAAGAATCTAGTGTAAGAGGGAGATGGAGAAAGAGTCTGTAATTGTGTTATGGGAACCAACCCGACCGAAGTCTCAGGTAAACAATGTACAAGTATATTTGAATTCTGCTGCCAACAGTTTCTTTTTTTGGAATTTGCTTGTTATTATACAGTACTGCTCTTCCAAACATTAATTCTCTTAAGTCTCCTAAGATAGAAAAAATACATGCTTTAGAATAAAGCCAACACCGAAAGTCATTACAAAGCTAGCAAAACCATCTTACAAGCAAAAAAAAAAAAGCTTCAAGATTTTCCCATGGGTATTTGTGGGATAAAGAGGACATTACTGCTACCCAGTGGTATGTTCCTTTGACCTTCATACTGTCTCCTTTGCAATTTAATTTTTTCACTTTTTACTTTAAAAACAATAAAAGACAATTCTATGGAACTTACAGAATATAGTGTCAGGTGTTCCATGCCTCTAATTTTGCAATTTGTTATATGTTGTCCAATTTCTCCACAACTTTTCACACTTCAGTTGTAGTCTTATAATGTAAGTCAGTCTCTCCATCTTGTAAATCACTTTGTACCAATTCATTATAATGGCCTTATTTGTAGCTTCCAGAAGATTGTTTGTTTAAATAGATGTCCAAGTATGTCTCCTTGTGATAAATGTCCAAAATAGAGAAATGTACATGTTTTGGGTAATGAGTATCCTAATACATCTGTTAACTGTTTATAAATATTGTTCCAATAGCTTGTTAGCTATGTACAAACATTGCCAAAACAATGAGCATGGTCCACATCTTGAATTCCATGGGTTGATGGGGTTTGAACCCTCAGCAAGCCAGTTGCACAGTGTATGGTCCCCGGTCAGTTGTGAAGCACAACTCTGCTGAAACCAGGCTTTTATGTTAGAGTGAACTCTAATTATTTTTCAAAATTCTGTGAAGACTATGAAAGTTGTGCAGTGTGTCCCAACGTTAAAGGTTCAAGGTAGACAGCACTGGGAATTCTTCTGAGCAGCAGCATATGTAGAGATGGTGGTCAACAACTCCAATGACAAGCTCTGATGGAGTCCATGGTTAGTGTTTTCAAACTGCTCCTATGTATTAATCAAATCTCTTGTATGTCTTCTTACAAACAAAGAAGGACTTAAAATCTATTTCTGTCCAACTTCGGGATAAAGTAGTGGTGTCTCACCTTGCAGTAGTGGGCACCAGCAGCTGGTCCACAAAGTTTGAGAGTCAGCTTCTATCTTTTTGCCAGAGGGCTCTAGATGGTGCTGTTCCTCTGCCCAGGAGCTGTAGATGCTGGCGGCCCGGGTGTGAAGGGTGTGCATCAGGTCCAACAGCTGCTTGGACACCAACAGAACAGTTACATCACACATGCTTTCAGGAATCAGAAACTTTGCATAACACCGTGACAAATATCGCAGGATTCTAAAGAGAAAAACAAATATGCTTAGATCAATTGCAACATTTTCAAAATGTAGTTGCAGAAGGGCAGCAACAGACAACTCTTGTACTAAGCTGCAGAAAAACAGTCAAACATTTATTTTAGCTAAAATCTCTTGCCTATTAAGCTTCAAATCGCAGTAAATATGTCTGTTTTTCCCCAAAGAATTCCTGATTTTTATAATATGCCTAGTTGTGTTTCACTGCTGAAGGCACATGCTGCCATGGGGAATATTGGTACCCTGAAGGAGTGCAGCCCATCTGCAGTAACATTCAGTTTTAGTGATACAGTGTTGCATCTAACTGTATGTTTTAGCAGTGAATATGATCATAACACCAAGGCAGGATTGCAGTTTGCAATCTAGGGAAATGGTGAGCTAAGTGGTTAGAGCAGTGTGCTTATGTTCATAGGTGCCTGGTTCGATCCCCCCAGAATACTACTATGGGTCCCTGAGCAAGACCTTTAACCCCAGATTGCTCCTTTGGTGCTATGAACACTTCCCACTGCTCCCTAAGAGATGGGTTAAAGGCAGAAAAACATTTCTCTTTTTCCCCCTCTCTTTCTTAAACATGGCAATTTTAGGGTGTCCTGTGTTAGTACACTTTACTTGGTCCAGAAAACTGCAGATTGAAAAAAAGTCCACAAATATTCCAGCTGTGAAAAGGTTGCTCAATATAAATTATTCAATATACAAATATCAATTTGTGACAAATTCTACTTGGACATTGTTAAAGTTGGCTTGGGCGGTTTTTATTTTTTCAACATTTTGACTCTAACAATACATTGTTATTTTCCATATTAATTTGTCACACCCACTGTCATATAATTAATATCAAATGTTTTCTCATCACCTGTCATTGTTATGTTATGCCTTGAGACTTTAAATCAGTTGAGCCCAATATCAGTCCTCAAGACCCGCTGCTGTTAATTGCGAGTTTAACTGTACTTCTACAGAACTGGGTGATTTACTGAGGATGTAATGCAGCCAACCAAATAGGCAGGGATTGTTGATCAACATAAGGATATTGGTCTGAAAGCTTTTATTTTGAACATAAAACTTGTGGTATTCAACAGATAGTTAAGTTAATTACTTTCTTTAAAGCCAACAAGCAGGGCCCTGACATAATAGGAGTATTAAACTGTCATCAGACACAGAAAATAATCTACAAGTAAAAGACAGATGGAATAGTATCAGGAAGGATGCAGTGTTCTTATTTTTCCTTTGGTCAATATAATGGCTAGAGGGTGCAATGCTCCAATATCAGATAAAAGGGCCCTTATAGTCATTTTTGTGGAGAGAGAAACTGTAGCATTTAAGAGAGGACAGATGTGTCAAAAGAGAAGTTGTTGAGATTTTATAAATAAATGTAGAAGGCAAGAGTGCTATTGTACTTACATCTTGACTAACCTGTAATGACACTGTGTGATAGCTGGCTGGGACACCCTCATCCTCCTCATCGTCACTGTGAGAACGTGATGGACGCTGACTTGATAATCGACTCCCAACTCGTCTTGTGCTGCCTCCAATTTCTCTCTCCCTACCCACTGGTTTCTTTCTCATCCGGGACTTTGAGTCATATTTGTGGTTTTTCTTCTTGTCATGGTTTCGATAACCTGGGAAAGAGATTTATCAGGGAAACTCAAACAACCTCTTTTGGATCAAAATCTGGACAGAGCTGATTTGGATTTATTTATTTTTTTTTGCTTATTTGTAAAGTTACTAGATGGTTAAAATATAAATAAAGGTAGTTAAGGTAGTAAAGTGTCCTAAAGGTTATTGACTTCACCGAGCAAATCATTCTTTAAAATGTTATTTTCTCAAATAATGTTTTGTTTAACTCAGGATTTGCATTGTGAAAAGGTTGAAACACATACCAAATGTTCTAAATTAATCAAGCAAATTTGTTCAAGGTAGATCAAGGAACTCTAATACCTTTACTGGCATTTGTAAACCACCTTTAACAAGCTTGGATTTATTTTTATTACAGGTTTAATTTCTTGATATTCTAAAAAATTATTTTTGCCAGGGGTACCTTTGCTCTTACAGTGAGGAAAATAGTTTATCTTATTATTTTTTTATTGGATGTCAGGATTATTCCAGATGGGAGTACGGGTGCACGGGATAAGTGATGACCCTGTCATCTGAAGAAAATCCCACCATGCTGTCAGAGAAAAGCTGATATTGATATTTTTAAAGCATATGTGCCGTTTTATGTTTGAGCTTATAAATGGCAAATCAGAGGTCTCGATATCAAATATTTTCTATTCAGTGTCTAGCCAGGGCTCATCTAAGGGATTATGTTTTAACCATTTTGAGATGTACTATACCCTATTTGCTAAGAAGCAGTGATGGAAGGCAGATCTTGTTCTTTATCTTTAGTCTTCTGTAGCATTTTTAAGATGATATGGGGTGTTATCTTCACAAAGAAATTTAGAGATTGAGTGACTTGAATTTTACATAATTTTAATTTATTTGTAAAATGTGTTGAACTTTTTTTCTTTGACTTATTTTATATTTTTGGTCGAGATTGTACATTTGACTGAATTTGACCAAGTATTTTTTGTGACAGAACTGCCTTAACTACATGCAAGAAAAAAAAAAGAAATCTAGTTTTACAATATGAAATATCAGAGAATTGTTTTTATTTTGGTGAAAATATTTTCATTGCCATTACTCACAAGAGAGTAACCTAAAAAATAATAATTAGGATAATCGCTAAGCAAATTGTTAGGCACACCACTAGTCAACAGTTAGAAAACCAAACAAAATTAAAGCCGCAAGCGACGTCGATTGGCCCTCGCAGCCAAGCGCCGCTCTGGCCTATCGGCCACAACGGGGGTTTGCGCACCACCGGCCGCAAGCCACCCCAGAAGCTTTCGCGCATTTTCCCTGCCCAGCCATCGGGCGATTCACACGAACGCGTTCACCAGTGCTCCCCCACGACTCTGGTGCAGATTGGTCGATGCAGTGAGGAGATAAAGCCGTTGAATAATGATAATGCATTTGGCCACCGGGCCGGACTAAATCGTTCAGCGGGCCGGATACGGCCCGTCGGCTGTACGTTTGACATCCCTGGATTAAACATTAGTATACCAATTTAATCAAAGGTATTTTACTAACTCTTAATCCAGCTTCATGTGAAAAGTTAACCAAATCTTTTTAGTTCTTCGATCAAATACAAACGCTGTAAACGTCAAAAATGGGGTCAAACTCAGACCTTCAATCTAAAATGGCCAACTTCCTGTGATACTTGCACTATGACATTAATTGTAAATTCTGAGCGTCTTTTACGGCTCTACAACTGTACCAAATTTCATGCCTCTACGATGAAGAAAGTGAATAGCAAAGGGTCCTTTGAAAATTGCTAGGTGGCGCAGTTGAGGCATTTTTCTTTAGATTTTTGTGACGACCTTAAAATATAACATTTTTAAACAGTGTTCATGCATCCGCCAAGTTTGGTGAGTTTTTGAATATGATAAAGTCCCCAAAAAGGCCCCTCTTTAGGGGGACAGAATAATAATAATTAACACTACAGAAACAATAGGCCTTCTCAGCGCTTAGCTGCTCGGGCCTAATAATAATAATAAGAAACAATACAGAAACAATAGGCCTTCGCAGCACTTAGCTGCTCGGGCCTAATAATAATAATAAACAATACAGAAACCATAGGCCTTTGCAGCGCTTTGCTGCTCGGGCCTAAATATTACATAATCTTTTAATTTTACCAACATGTTCCTATTGACTGGAATATCAACATTTTCTTTCTTCTTTCTTTTTGTTGACTTTATAGTGTCTTTTTTGTACATATTTTTATATATTTGTCTTTTGCACTTTGGTCACCTTCTGTTGTTTTTCAAGTACTCTAGAAATAAAATGGCATGGTATGGTATTTTGGAGTCCTTAATATTTTTTTTAAATAAATAATCAGTGGACAAAGCTGTAGATTAGATTGATGGACGTTTTTTTTAAATAAAATGTAAACAAAACAAATTACATTATTGATAGTCCTTTTACAAGTTTTTTATTAGTAATTTAAAACGAACAAGAAACAAGTGTCAAAGAATGTAAACCTATGTCTGATATGGGTATAAATAATTTTGGGCTTATTTGTACAACACATAAGTTTTAAACTCAACTGAAAGACAGAACATACGAGTCTGATCTGTGGAGTCTGAAAAAAAACAAACCTTTTTCTACTCCTGTATTTAGAGAGAATTATACAGGGTAATCTCCTCAGTCTTTTGTGGTTTTCCTAGGGCCAGCTATCAATATTTCCCCACTGGACAGACAGGAAATCAGAAGTACCTCAAACTCTACAAAATATTTTACTAATTTAATACAGTAAAAATCTGTTGTTAAGCAAAAATGTTAAATAAAGGGTATACTTTTTTAATGTGTGGTTCCGGTGCCCAGTGACCTGATTAAATTGTGAAAACAGGGATTTATTTACTGTTGTAGTGAAGAGAGAGCTGAGCCAAAAGGCGAAACTCTCGATTTACAGGTCGATCTATGTTCCTACCCTCATCTATGGTCATTAGCTTTGGGTCATGACCGAAAGAACGAGATCCTGGATACAAGTGGCCGAAATTAGTTTTCTCCGTAGTGTGTCTGGGCTCTCCCTTAGAGATAGGGTGGGGAGCTTAGTCATCCGGGAAGGACTCAGAGTTGAGCCGCTGCTCCTCCACGTCGAGAGGAGCCAGTTGAGGTGGCTTGGGCATCTGGTTAGGATGCCTCCTGGACGCCTCCCTGGAGAGGTGTTCCGGGCACATCCCACCGGGAGGGGACCCAGAGGGAGACCCAGGACACACTGGAGGACTATGTCTCTCAGCTGGCCTGGGAACGTCTTGGTATACCCCCAGAGGAGCTGGACCAAGTGGCTGGGGAGGCCTCCCTACTGAAGCTGCTACCCCCGTGACCCGGCCCTGGATAAGCGGAAGACAATGGATGGATGGGACTTATTTTAATATTAATTTTGTTAAAGCTACTGAAACTTGTACAGATTATGTTAATATAGAAACAAGTATCTGAAAAAAATTCTCCCAAGGGTTGATATACATTCATAGCTTGGGATTCAATTGTTAAAGGTAAACAATTTTACTTTGAAATTTAGAGTTCTATTGTGGAACCAGTTTCTTCTATTGTGAACCATCCTCCTGGGCAATAGAGTCCCAGACTCCACTGTTTCATGCCAATTCTTTTTCATCTGCTAAGCAGGGAAACGACCTGACTTCAAAGTAGACATTTTCTCAGATAACTGTAATCTACTAGATCCACCATCTTGTAGCTCAGTCCTCTGTTGTAATCTAAGTAATCATGTTATTACAAGACAACACTGACCACATGGTGATTTTTTTCTTGTTTTTATTCACAAAACAAAAAGAGGAAATGTGTTATGAATTAGAAAATAACCCTGATAGTGTCAGGATTCTGCAGGCTGTGCTGTCTGCACGGCCTGTTCTCTACTCTTTTTCCCTCACAGGTGACTGTAGTTGACAGGTGGGCGTGGTGCACACCTGCAGCTCGTTTCGGCAGCTCGGGCTGGAGCTTAAAAGCAGGTTGCACTCAGCTGAAGGATGCCTGATGGTTAAACTGTTGTGGTACACTTAGTGGCCACTGTCCTTCGACAGTTCCTCGTTCCTCTGTCTCAGATATTCCAGATACCCTGTGCTAACCTTTGTCCTCTGTTTCTCATAGTTCGTTTCGTTCTTTGGATTACTCACCGGCCGCTTCTCCTAGCGCTCAAGACTGAATCCCCGCCGCTCAAATCCTGCTCTGGCATTCCCCTCGAGCCCTCTTGGTGTTACCAAGCCGGACAAGAGATCCAGCCCTGGATTCACCCCGGTTCCTTCAGCTGCTCTCTGTTCCTGCTCTCTGCTGTGGTGCTGCTCGGACTCCACGCCTTTGTTCCACCTGCCAGCTTACCTGTCGCTCAGTCACCTAGTTCCACCAAGAGTAAGAGAACTGTCGAGTCTGTTCTTCCACTCTACCTCCCCCGGACAAGTTCTCCACACCTGGCGGTAAGCAGAGCTTCACGCAGCGTAGATTCCCGCACTTGCTCTCGTTAATCTGTTCCTTTCTCTCCCGCAGTTATTTAGGCAGTGTCCCCTCGTACATTCGCCTTAGATGAGGCTAAAATCTCATTTGTGTTACGGCTGTTATCAGGAAGAGCTCTTAGATGGGCTGCAACTCACTTCCCAAACTGCCAATCATTTGGCTGCACATTTGACGAGTTTGTCAATGAATTTTTATACCGTTTTTGCAGCCAAAGCTGATCCCGTACAGCAGTCCAAACAACTATTAACGTTAGGGAAGCGAGGACGCCGCATTTCAGATTTCGTGCATTTGCTGCAGCTGCGGGTTGGGAGGCACGACCATTAAAGACTGTGTTTTTCAAGCCTTAGTTGCAACAGAGGATGAGTTGGCTCGCGTCGAGGAGCCCAACTCCTTGGAAGATCTAGTCGGGCTTGCTGTTCGTCTCGATGCCCGGTTACTTAGCAGAGGTCGGGTTCGGTCAGATAAGACTGCACGTCATTCGGTTCTGCTAACACACGGGCTAATTCCACCCCGACCCATGGTAGCTCCACCGTCTCCCCCTAAGCCTATGCAGATCGGCCAGGTCCATCTCACACCGGAACAACGACAACAACGTATAGAAGCTAATCAATACCTTTATTGCGGAGCACCAGAGCATTTTGTTAATTTATGCCCGGTACGGCCAAAAGACCGGGTCCGTCGCCTGTAATGGGGAAGTCGACGGACCGAGGCAGATTCTCGTACCCCATTCCTTCTAGTGTGCCCGCGTCACCTCGTTTTTGTCTTTGTGCAACCATTGTCACGGCTCAAGACAGCCTTAATCTTTCTGCACTGGTCAATTCTGGTTCAGACTTTAACTTAATTCACCAGAAGCTAGTGTCTCAGTCTCGGATAGAGACAGTTCCTTCGTCTACGCCCCTTCAGGTTTCATCCCTGGATGGAGGGCGTCTAACCCAGATCACCCATCAGACAAGACCTCTGGAGGTGATTATTTGGGGGTAACCATAGAGAGGTTATTCTGATTTTTGTTTTTCCGGCTAAGCGTTCCCCGGTTGTGTTGGGTTTGGCGTGGTTGCAGAAGCACAATCCTCACCTTAACTGGGCTGAGCGACGTCTAGAATCCTGGTCACCAGTCTGTCATTTGCGCTGTCTTCAGTCCGCCCTACCCACTAGTCATCCTTCTGAATCCTCTTAAGTGCGAGGACTCAATTGACCTTAGTTTGGTTCCTGAGATCTATCATGATCTGCGCCAGGTCTTTAGTAAAAGTAAAGCAGAGTCATTGCCACCACATCATCCCTGTGACTGTGCCATCGTCCGAGCAGCCCATAATCATTTGGACGGACCACAAAAACCTGGCTTACCTGCAGTACGCCAGACATCCCGACAGACTCGCTGGTCCCTTTTTTTCTCTCGCTTCAACCTATCCATCACCTATCGTCCTGGCTCCAGAAACATTAAACCTGACGCCCTGTCCCAACTGTATGCTCCACAAGACTTGGAGAAGGAACCTGCTCCCATCCTGTCACCCACCTGCACCTTTGGTGCCCTCTGTTGGGAGCTGGAAGATCGCATCACCCAAGCCTTGCAAGATGAACCTGATCCTGGAACCGGACCCGCTGGCCTCACCTATGTTCCGAGTTCTGTCCGTCCTGATGTTCTCCGCTGGTGCCACGACTCTAAGTTCTCCGCCCAGAATAAACCATCAAATAGACCCCCCATTGGACTCTTGAATCCGCTTCCGGTACCAAAATGCCCTTGGTCCCACATTGCATTAGATTTCGTCACCAGTCTCCGATCCTCTGAAGGAATGACAGCCATCCTAACAGTAGTAGACCGGTTCTCTAAGTCCTGCCGTCTCATCTCCATCAGAAGACTGCCTAATGCCTTTCAGACTGCTCAACTTCTCATTGAACACGTCTTCAGACTCCATGGTATCCTCTGCGACATCCTCTCTGACCGGGGTCACTAGTTTGTTTCACAAGTCTGGAAGCATTGCTGTTCTGCTCTCGGAGCCCGTTACACCCTCACCTCTAGATATCACCCTCAGACTAATGGACAGAACGAAAGAATGAATCAACAACTAGAAACCACTCTTCATTGGCTCACCTCCTCATCCCCTTCTGACTGGAACAAGTACTTGCCCTGGGTAGAGTACGCCCTAAACTCACACGTCTCCACTTCAACTGGTCACTCGCCATTCGAAATAGCTCTGGGAAATCAGCCACCTCTCCTACCGTCTGATGAAGTCCAGATCCCTGGCAATTCAATGCAACAATACATACTCCATTGCCGTCAGAACTGGAACTCAACCATCACTGCTCTTCAACAAACCGCAGAGCAGAACAGAAGGTTTGCTGATCAACGCAGGACCCCAGCTCCACAATACCACCCCAGTCAGAGGGTCTGGCTCTCCTCCAAAAACGTCCTCACCCACCCCTCTGCTAAGAAGTTTACTGTCTGCCGTTCGACTCCGTCTGCCCCCACATTCTCGTGTTCACCCAACTTTCCATGTCTCTCAATTCAAGCCTGTCCTTTCTAGTGATTTGTCGCTTCTCCTAGCGCTGAAGACTGGCTCCTGAATCCCCGCTGCTCAGATCCTGCTCTGACATTCCCCTCGAGCCCTCTTGGTGTTACCAAGCCGGACAAGAGTCCCCGTCCCTGGATTCACCCCAGTTCCTTCAGCTGCTCTCCGTTCCTGCTCTCTGCTGTGGTGCTGCTCAGACTCCACACCTTTGTACCACCTGCCAGTTTACCTGTCGCTCAGTCACCTAGTTCCACCAAGAGTAAGAGAACTGCCGAGTCCGTTCTTCCACTCCACCTCCCCTGGACAGGTTCTCCATACCTGGCGGTAAACAGAGCTTCACGCAGCGTAGATTCCCGGACTTGCTCTCGTTAATCTGTCCCTTTCTCTCCTGCAGTACTTTTGATCCCAATGTCCCGATCATTGTCTGCGGCTCACCCTGTGAGCATATATTCGTGTTTATCAGCCTAAATAAACATCTTAAACATCTTGTTATCTCCCGACTGTGTTCTGCATGTGGGCCAAACACCTAAAAACCATGACAGTCAGGAGATTAGCTCAGGTTTATTGAACAATTTTTGAGAACCGGAGGGCTAATCTATTTCTGTTAACTGTATCCTTTCCTCCTTACTATTTGGCACAATATGGGCATGATTTTTAAAGTTCCCAAAGGACCGCTAAATTGCGTTAAACTGTGAGAGCAAAAAGTGGGCGTGTTACACATGGTTTTCGGAGATTTTATCTCTAGAGGATAACAAGTAGAACACAGATTTGGTCTGCCCCAGTGAAATGAGTAAATTGCATCTACTGCTGGCATTTTGGGAGCTGCTGTCAAAGAAAGAGGAAGCTCAAATCCTTTACATAATCACTCCAGACACCCAGGATGCACAAAACCATTCTTAATGAATGGAGAATTTCTTCTGTTAAATGTTGTCTTAGAGAGAATAATAATTATTCTTTCAAATAAAGAAAAAAAGGTTTCGTCAGCAGACGTTCTGCAAAACAGAACTTTTTTTATGTCTCACTTTAATAAGAAAATATTACAGCTTACAAATCAGATTTATCCCCGTTGATCATTATTTTACTGGTTCGTGTATCAGTGATGTTTGTTATGCCATTAAAGCTATGATGAGAAAATTAAATCAGATTGAATTGGCAACATGTGACATGGGGGAGGAATTAAAATGGATTGTGAGCAAGGAATTTCACACCCACACAGAGATAGCCCCTCACAGCAGGGATTCCCTACTATGAGCCTAGACCACTACTCAGACTCTTCACATTTTCTTCCTGGGGCTCTGGAGGAGCAGCCATGCGGGCCTCACATGGGGCTCAAGCCCTACAAGCCAGCACAGGGGAGAAATCTCTCTTCGTTCGGAGGACCTGACTGGCATCGGAGAAAACTGCCGACTAGAATCGGAGCTAAGTTTGCAGTCTAACTTCTGCGCAACCAGCTGCTGAAGTAAAGAATGCCTACCCCGACCACATTTCGGCTAGCCCAGAGCTGCATGTCTGCTGCTGCTAAGCAGCTATCCTTTGCTTTCCACTGCTCTTCCTTGGATGGCTAAAGTGAGCCGAACTCACACGAGGCACCGACAGGTTCGGCAGAGAAACAATGTTTTTCAAGTAATAGTGATTAAAATAAAGCAGTTTTAAGTTATTGACCGTATTATTACACTGTTACACATTAATCTATGGGTTTGTTTATTAGTGTAGATCTAAACCTCATTGGTGAATGAGGATGAGTTTCATCAGTTGAGTGGAGATGGCGCCGCGGACGGCTGCCACGGTGTGTTGGTGCGCTGTTTTTTTCTTTCCGCTTCCTGGGAACTATCATCTCCCAGGACCTAAAGTGGGAGCTGAACATCAACTCCCTCACCAAGAAAGCCCAGCAGAGGATGTACTTCCTACGGCAGCTGAAGAAATTCAACCTGGCCAAGGACAATGATGGTGAAGTTCTACTCCTCAATCATTGAGTCCATCCTCACCTCCTCCATCACCATCTGGTACGCTGGTGCCACCGCTAAGGACAAAGGCAGACTGCAGCGTGTCATCAGGTCTGCAGAGAAGGTGATTGGCTGCAATCTTCCATCTCTCCAGGACCTGTACGCCTCCAGGACCCTGAGGCGTGCAGGGAAGATTGTGGCTAATCCCTCGCACCCCAGTCACAGACTATTTCAGTCACTTCCCTCTGGCAGGAGGCTGCGGTCCATCAGGACCAAAACCTCACACCACAAGAACAGTTTTTTACCATCTGCTACCGGCCTTATGAACAAGGCCAAGAGCCGCCCGTGAAACTGGACACTGTCTCTCTCCCCCGTTCAGGACTTACAAGCTTCTGCGTTACATTAACGCGCAGTTTGCTAAGTGTATATTGCTTCTGTATATATATCCTTTTTACTTTTTATTTTACTGTATTCTTATTTTTTGTCTGCACCATCAACACCAAGTCAAATTCCTTGTAAGTGCAAACCTAGTTGGCAATTAAACTTGATTGTGATTCTGATCAAGCCTATGTGGTCTGACATTTTCCCCTCAGTTGCAATACTTGAAGCACACGGGTTCAACGCTGCGTCTTTACGCATGGACAGAGCAGTGAATGGATCATTCGCAGAGTTGAGAGCCCTGGTTATTACCGCATTAATATGAAATAATAATGTCGAGTTAAAGCCGTTTTGTATAACTTTAGAAGTAACCGATTTTAGCGAATAATGTTCTAAATTAGTTAAGCTAATTTAAGCTCATTACATGTTATTTAAGGTGAACTTTGGTTCTTTAACTCAAATAAAATGTTATTTTATCAAATGTTTTGTTTAACTGAAGATTTGGATTGTGAATGGGTTGCAACACATCAAATGTTTTTCTGAATTAGTTAAGCTAATTTAAAGGTATACTATGCAACCGGGGTTGATTTTCCAGCGAGGCTCCCCCCAGAGGGCGAAAGTAAAAGTGCACTGTCGTAAATATGCTCATCTGTTCTACTGGTTTCTCCGTCAAGCCAGGCGCGGTTGTTTTGAGCTTAGCAGACAGGCGAACGAAACAAATCACCATGTCTACTAACACAGTGAAAGTATGAACATGCACACACAGAGAGAGAAACCATTCCAATGCACTGTTTCTCCTCGGAATTTGCTTACCGGATGAGCGGAGCAGGGGTGGAGACAAGCTTTGCGCAACCGGCAGAGCGGGGGAGACAAGCTTTGCGCGCATATGGAGTTAGTTTTTTTTATTTATTTTTTGTGGAATGTTGGCGAGGCGGTAGCGTGAGGGAAACCCTACAATGTTACTTACAATCGCATCAGCAGAAACGCGAGGTCTGCGTCAGCCTTGCAGCCTTCTTTTTCTTTTAGTTCTCGCCATTCTGAAAAACCTTGCCCGATGTTCACCCGTGTAGGACTCTTCTCTCTGTCCAGAGCCATTTTCCTCTTTCTTGCCTGCTCCAACATGGGCTTTCGCTGTTTTCTCGCTGGTTCCGCCATGATAACTGCACAAATCTAGCAATGAGCATGCCTTTCACTGGGGGCGTGTAGCAGTTCTCGCCGTAAAGCAAGACCGACTCTCGCGATGCACACGAGACTACTGAGCCTGTGAGTGCGGGCCGAGTGCTCCTGCAATTGCAAGTGTGGTATTTCCCCCACAGACCACCAGGGCGGCCGAGAAAACCTTAGTTCAACCTGAAATGACTCATTTAATCATCCAAAACGGTATGGAACACATTCATTAACTGAAAAATGTTGCATAGTATGCCTTTAACTCATTCTATGTTTTTTAAGATTAACTTTGGTTCTTTAACTCAGATCTGCAGTAAACCAGGATTCACTGAATTACTCAGATGATGGTCACCATTTTGTTTTATCTTTTGGTTTCTGTGTATACATAGTTCCTTAGCTTAGCTTCTTTCTTTTTATCTTAACTAAAAACTACTAAGCAAAATTAAGTTTCAATAGCCTTGTAGACAGGATTTGTTGATTGAAATATAGTGTTAATTCAGATAAACTGCATCATATAGTGATGCTCTCTGGATGTTCATTTTATTTATGTTAATAAATTCTTGAACTTAAAGAGAAGTTGTCACTCCTTATTCTACATGTGTGCAGAGTTTGCTGTTAAAAGATTGCCAGTGCTCGAATCATCCCTTTCAACTATTGTCCTGATATCAGCTCACCGGACAATAACTAACAGACAGAGAGTTATTTATTAAACATCAAACAACTTTCAACAATGTATAATTGCACAATACGGTGGTCATGTCAAATTTGACAGCTGAGCAGAGCTTCTCTAAAGGTAGAGAAAATGGATGGAAGTCACAGAGACCACATTGGAATAATAGGTGTTATGGATAACTCGTGGACTCGCTGTTCTAGAATGACCACACCTCCCAGAATAACACAAACACCTACACCTCCCCCTACCCTCCTTTCACTGACTCAGTCCAGAATGGTAAAATACTGTATTTCAGGGGTTTAACGTCTTTACAGCCTGAATGCTCTTCCTAGGAAGCAGTTGATATTCAACTTTGTTTATTTACAAGCATGCCACAATGATTAGGATAAGGTTTGGTATTATTTTACCCGGGTTTAAGTGCATGAAAATCAATACCGCCTCTCTCCCAATTCTCAGTTTCAGCTCCCATAAATCTACACAGTTTGGTCATTAGCATTCAATCTGCATATTCATGAAGGCATTCAAACAAGTTTGTTCTCACAGCTCTGCTCATTTTAGGAACACAAACTGCTTGCTCCTGGTTTGAGATCAGCTTTGTAAAAACGAATCACTTTGTACCTGTTTTAATACGTACAAACGTTTTCTTATACGACCCAAAGTGTTTGTTGGAGGGTGTGGTTTTCGTTCAGCTGCAAAGGGGCTGACAGAGAGCTCCCATGCTTTTTCCTATTAGGCCTACATTTTTTTGTGTTTATGAAAAGTGACTAATAAAACTAATAAAATAAGTTGACAGAACCTGCAATATCTCTATAGGAAAGAAGCCAAGACAATGTTAGAAACCATTTCTGACAACCACTCAATCATATTTCAGGGTCTCACCTCCATTAAGGCTAGCCTCCACAAACACGCGTATGGCTCGAACACATAGCTCAAAGTTGTCTGGGGTGACGTGGGCAGCATCGCGAACAATGAAAGAGAGAGTTTCCACACACTTGATGAGAGACTTGGTGTCATGCTGCCCGAGGTCCTGACCTAAAGTCAGACTGTACTGGTTGACCAATGGGTGACTCAGCTGAGCTTTGGTGTTTACTTGGGTGGGTTTACTTGTCTCCAAATCATCTTTTCCAACCTAGTGAGTGGAAGAAAAAAGAATTACAACATTTACCATAAGGCATCAGAGATTAGCTAATCCTCTAGTAATTTAGTATTCATTTACATTATATTATTGAACAGAAAATATTTCAGACTTGCCTTATCTGTCCACTTTAAACTAAAAAAAAAATGCTTTGCTTTTACGCTAAAGTATTGTACATTCCTTAATGAACATAAAAAATTCTTCTTAAAATCAAAGAGATCCTGCAAAAGATTCAAGCCACTGACAATTTTTTCTGACTGCTTCAAAGTAGTTTTGCATTTGACCAGGGTCAGTGTCACTACTACTATCAAGAGGCAACACCTGGACCTGGACAGAGGTGGCACATGCAGTCACCAGAATGACACATCAACACTGCTGGACTGGCCATCGGGCATATGTTTTTTTTTCTTCCAATTATGATGCATATTGGTGCAGAAAACTGTTAGTTCAGCCCAATAGTCATGATTGATTCTGGGCTGGATCAATTACTGCAGCCAAGGGCCGATGCTCGGCTCCC
>NW_023396898.1:0-95727 GCF_011125445.2 Fundulus heteroclitus
TGGATAGTCTATAGCTAATACAACCTTTAATTGCAGAAAACAATGTAGTTCAATGTTTTCACCGTCAACATTAATCATATGATTAGATTATTTCACTCAGTTTACAGCCATGGTAAAAATAAGGACACCCCCACTGAATATCCAGTTTTTTGCTAAGAATTGCAGTTGTTTTCAAAGAAAACATTCCCCTTTGGAACTGGACCCCATCTCACTGACTGGCTTGACTCTTCAGTCTGAAACTCTGGATCCCTGACTGTCCCTTTAATGTAAAAGTGATACGTTATTGTTCATCTTCTTTGCATTTTCTGAAATGGTGATGATTGCAGTTTTATACATAACTGGTGCTTCTCTTGATTTTTAAAAGGAAAACTTTGCCTTTTCCCAATTATCTTTTTAGTGACCAATAATCAGATTAAATGAAACAACTACTTAACAATACTGAAGGGTTGGAAAACGATCGATGCACCTTAATGAAACGATTGGGTTGAATTTAGGTCAAGGCCATCATTACCGATGGATACCTTACACCAATGACTCCTGAAAAAAAAAAAAAACTATTGGAGAGAGTGGGTGTGTGTGTTGTGTGTGTGTGTGTGTGTGTGTTGTGTGTGTGTGTGTGTGTGTGTGTTTGCTACATTGAGGGGACCAACACCTGACAGCACACTCACAGTGTGGGGACCAAATTTTTTGTGGGGACCAAAAACCTAGTCCCCACTAAGTTTTTAATAGATTTGATCAAAGGAAGTTCAATATGATACTCTGACAAATTTTTAGGGTGGTCTCTAAAATACACAAAAACCAACATAGTGTGCTTAAGTGTGTATCAGATTGTCTACTCGGTACCGCCCTTTAGTGGTAGGTTGAGGTACTGCAGGAACGCACACTTACACATCACACACCAATCTTGCTCTGGTGGCATTGTTGGGACAAATGAAAAATCTTTCTTTGTATTTCAAAAAAATCTATTTTAATGCCTTTTTAACATTTCCTTTTTGGTTATTTATTACCTTTGCATATATATTGGAACCATTGGCATGATTGCATATTGATTATTAACTTTCTCAGTGTTACGTTTATCACATAAAACTTTTAAATTATTGGTCAAAACGGGTAAGAACTAAAACCAGTTCAATACACAACACTGATGTTTTTTTTTTTTTTTAGCTATTGTCACTCTGAGGTAATTGTTTATTCTTGCAAAAGAGTAAAAAATCTTTACATTTATGACATGGTAGTAGCATATTACTGAAACTGCTATAATGTTAATCTGGATATGATGACCTCTCTTGGACTGCAAATTCTATGGCAGTGGTGAGGACGGCCCAGCAGCATCTCCACATCCTGAGAGTGCAAAACCGTAAAGCTTTACCTGCCTTTGCTATAATTGATACTGGCTTATAAAAATCTATTTAAAATAAATAAACATGCGACGGTTAGTCCAGCACAAGTTAAACCTGGTGGTCGGCCAGCCTTACATTACACTCTGGGAAACCCTTCTGTTTAGTTTTTTTGTGACAATAGGTAATAATTCAATTCAATGTTATTTATATAGTTCCAATTCATGAAACATGTCACCTAAAGACACATTCCAAAGTCAAATTCAATCAGATTATACAGATTGGATCAGATTATACAGATTAGTCAAAAAATGTCCTATCTAAGGAAACCCAGTAGATTGCATCAAGTCTTGACAAGCAGCATTCACTCTTCCTAAAGGAGCGTACAGCCACAGGGACAGTCGTCTGCTTTGTCCATGGCTTTGCAGCAATCCCTCATACTGAGCAAGCATGAAGCGATAGTGGAAAGGAAGACCCCCCTTTAACAGGAAGGAAATAACACGTACAGAACCAGGCTCAGTGTGAACAGTCATCTGCCTCAATTGACTGGGAGTTAGAAAAGAGAGAGCAGACACAATAAGAGAGTCAAAAAATGCAGAGAAGCACACATTGATCCAGGAATCTTTTCCATGTTATATGGTAATCGCGGGTGGTTTGTCTTCCCTAGATGATGTCACACCTAACAGAACGCCAGATCAGGTGTACCTACTATGAAGGAAAAAAATTACAACAAAAAGTTAAAAGCTGAAATGACAACGAACAATGCAAATTTGAGATTAGTAGGAGAACTCAGCAGAGAGAAATAGACCCTAATGTTCTCCAGCAGCCTAAGCCTACAGCAGCATAACTATAGAGATAGCTCAGGGTAACTTAAGACACTTTGACTATAATCTTTGTCAAAAAGGATAGTTTTAAGCTTTGTCTTAAAGTAAACAGGGTGTGTGCCTTACCGACCAAAACTGGGAGTTGGTTCCACTGGAGAGGAGCCTGATAACTAAAAGATGTGCCTCCCCTTCTACTTTTAGAAACTCTAGGAACCACCAATAGACTAGCAGTCTATGAGAAAAGTGCTCTGTTAGGAACATATATGGTAATCAGAACTCAAATATATGATGGAGCTTGATTATTAAGTGCTTTGTACGTGAGAAGGAGAATTTTAAATTCTGTTCTTGATTCAACATGAAGCCAATGAAGGGAAGCTACAATTGGAGAAATATGATCTCTATTGTTGATTTTCATCAAAACTGTTGATGCAGCATTTTGGATCAGCTAAAGACTTTAAATTGCATTTTGTGGAATTCCTGATAGTGAAGAATTACAATAGTTCAGCCATGAAATAACAAATGCATGGACAGGTTTTTCAGCATCTCCCCTAGACAGAATATTTCTATTTTGGCAATATTTCCGGGGGTAAAAAAAGGCAACCTCTGGAAACCTGTTTAATATAGGTTTTAAATAACATGTCTTGTTCAAAAATAACACCAACATCTTTTACTACATTACCAGAGGCCAATTTAATGCCATCCAGATTAAGAAGTTTATTTTTTAGGACTCTGGTCCAAAGATTACAACTCCTGTCTTGTCAGAATTTAAAAGCAGGTCATTTAAAGTCATCCCGGTTTTGTTGTCATCAAGGCATGCCTGTAGTTAAATTAATTGATTATATTGATCAGGATTTATGGATAAATATAGCTGAGTGTCATCAGCATAACAGTTGAGGGAGTGGTGGTCTAGTGGTTAGAGGAATGAGCTTGGGTCCCAGATGTTCTGAGTTCAACTCCCACAGACTGCCACTCTGGGTTCCTGAGCAAAACCCTTAACTCCTGATTGCTCCTCAGGCGCCGCACAGTGGCAGCCCACTGCTCCCCAAGGGGATGGGATAAGATGCAGAAGTGAATTTCTCCATTGTGAGATCAATAAAGTTCAATAAGCTCATGCCGTCTGATAACTTTGCCAATTCAAAGCATATACAAAGTAAATAGAATTGGCTCAAGGACTAAACCCTGTGGTACTCCACAAATGACTCTAGAGTTTGAAAATGAACAAACAAGTCTTTCAAGGGGAATTTTGTGATCAACTGTATCAAACACAGCATTGAGATCTAACAGGACAGGTACAGACACAAGTCCATTATCTGAGGTCATGAGAATATCATTAGTGACCTTCACCAGAGCTGTATCAGTGAAACGCCAGAGGGAAATACAGGTCGAAGTTGAGACAGTTTCAGGTTCGGTACACAGATGAAATTACAGGAGAGAGTGTTCAGACGACAATATTTTAGTAGCTATAGGCTACATCCTTTTCCTGTTGTGTTTCTTCATTAAGTATTTTTAATTGCCCAAGAAAAATATGAATAAGTTGAGTAGTTCCATTACTGTGCTTGTTTGTTTTGTATTTTCCTTATTTTTTGTTATTTAATATGTGTTCTGACAAAATAAATATTATAATGTTCATAATTATTACTGTTATCGTTATTTGTAGCTGATGAGACCAGTTTAAGGCTTGCCATTTGTGCAGAGGGACAGAATAATGCCAGTCATAGAGTTGTAGTTTAACACACATCTCTGCAGCTTCTGTACTGTTACCCACCCATTACCCTATTGAGGCGGTGTCTTTCCCACGGCCAAAACTGAATAGATCAAAAACTGATCTAAAAGGAACAAATCAAAAATATCTAATAAAAATCAATAAGGCTAACTTTGAACCAAAAAATAAAACAATTAAATGTGGTCTATTAAATATAAGGTCTCTCCCCCAAAGACTTTTTTTAGTTAATGAATTGATTTCTGATAATCAGATTGATTTATTTTGTCACACAAAACCTGGCTACAAGAGGACTACGTTAGTATAAATGAGTCAACTCCATCCAATTATTTAAATTTCCACATTCCCAGATCTATGGGAAGAGGGGAGGAGTAGCAACCATCTTTCAGTCTGATTTATTAATTAGTCCCAGGCCAATTACTAACTACAGTTCTTTTGAACATCTAACCCTCAGTTTCCCTCATCCAAACTGCAAAGCAATAAAACTTCTTCTTTTTGTTGCCTTGTATCGTCCACCAGGCCCTTACACTCAGTTTTAGGATCAGTTGTCAGACTTCTTATCTGAGTTGGTGTTAAATACTGACTATTATGGTGGTTATTATGGTGGGTGATTTTAACATTTATGTTGACACTGAATGTGATAACCTCAGTGTAGCCTTTAAAACTATCTTAAGATTCAATTGGTTTTGCTCAAAATGTGTCTAAACCGACGCACTCTTGGCTTCATACTTTAGACCTCGTGCTGACATATGGGATTGATTGTGAAGAATTAACAGTATTTCATCACAACCCTGTTCTATCAGACCATTTTTAAAAACCTTTGAGTTTAATCTAACTGAGTTCTCCACCCCCAAAAGAGGGTTCCATTATAGTAGATGTTTATCAGATAATGCTATATCTAACTTTACAGAGTCTGTCCCCCTTTTAATATCCTCAGTATTGCAGAAATGCCCTGCAGATGGCAGCAATGTTGTTTCTTCCCATTCACAAGTAGAAACCTTTGTTAACGGTGTGACTTCATCATTTTGTTCTGGATTAAACAATGTAGCTCCTTTGAAAAAGAAGGTGATTACTCACAGGAAGCTGGCTCCCTGGTTTAATTCAGAGCTGCGTTCCTTAAAGCACAATGTTAGGAAATTGGAGAGAAAATGGCGCTCTACACACCAAGAGGAATCTTACCTTATCTGGAAAGACAGATTAGGTAGGATTAGCTAAACTGCTCTAACCCTTCGCAGAGTTAGAGCAGCATATTTTTCATCATTAATTGATGAGAATAAAAATAATCCTAGATTTCTTTTCAGTACAGTTTGCCAAACTTACTCAGAGTCACAGCTCTGTTTATCCATCCATTCCCATCATTCAGTAATGACTTTATGGGATTTTTCATAAATAACAATTGACTCCATTAAAAATAACATAATTGGCATCCTTCCCAAACATGACTACCTCGTCTTCAGTAAGTGAGGCAGTGTTGGAGGAATCTTTAGAACCTGCGCAGTGTTTGAACTGTTTAGAAGCAAGTAGAGCTTTCTGAGCTATCTAAATTTTAGCCTTCATCTAACCTTCTACTTGTATGTGGACCCAATCCCAGCCAAGTTGTTTAAGGAGATATTCCCCTTTGATCAGTGATGCAATTTTAGACATGATTAATCTAACCTTAGTAGATGGATATGTACCACAAGCTTTAAAGTAGTTGTTATTAAACCTTTAACTTAAGAAACCATCTCTTGATCAAGACGAGTTAGTAAATTACAGACCTATATCTAATCTTCTTTTCTTATCTAAAAGTCTTGAGAAAGTAGTTGCTAATCAACTTTATGAACATTTACAACGGCTTCAGAGCTCATTATAGCACTGAAACGGCTCTGGTGAAGGTCACTAATCATATTCTCATGGCCTCAGATAATGGACTTGTGTCTGTACTTGTCCTGTTAGATCTCAGTGCTGCATTTGATACAGTTGATCACAATATTCTCATACAAAGACTTGAGCATACTGTAGGGATTAAGGAGAAACATTAGGCTGGTGTGAATCTTGTCTGTCGGAATGATTCCAGTTTGTTCATCTTAATAATAAATCTTCAAACTCTAGGGTCACTTGTGGAGTACCACAGAGTTCAGTCCTTGGACCAATTCTCTTTACTATATATATGCTTCCGATTGGCAAATTTATCAGACAACATGGGAATTAATTTCCACTGTTATGCTGATGACACTAAGATATATTATCCATAAATCCTGATGATTTCCAATCATTTACGTCGACTGGCTGTCATGTCTTGATGACACCAAAGCTGGATGACTTTAAATTTTCTCTGCATTTCAATTCTGTCAAGACAGGAAGTTGTAATCTTTGGACCAGAGTCCTCAAGAAATAAACTTCTTAATCAATCACTTAATCTGGATAGCATTAACTTGGCCTCTGGTAATAAAGTAAAAAATCTTGGTGTTATTTGTTACCAAGACATGTTGTTTAATCCCAATACCAGGTTTCCGAAGTTTCATTTTTTTCACCTCTGGAATATTGCCAAATTATAAACATTATGTCCAGGCGTGATGCTGAAAAAACTAGTTCATGCATTTGTTACTTCAAGGCTGAACTATTGTAATTCTTTACTATTAGGAAGTCCACAAAATGCAGTTCAAAGTCTTTAGCTCTAGATTAGCTTTAGATCCAAAATACTGCAGCAAGAGTTGAAAATCAATTAAAGGGATCATATTTCTCCAATTTTAGCTTCCCTTCATTGGCTTCCTGTTAAAGGCATATTATGCAACATTTTTCAGTTAATTAATCTGTTCCATACCGTTTTGGATGATTAAATGAGTCATTTCAGGTCGAACAAAAGTTTTCTCGGCCGCCCTGGTGGACTGTAGGGGAAATACCGTACTTGCAATAGGGTAGTTCATTGTTATTGTTTTGAGGCGGGTTTTTCGCGCATGCGCGCCGGACTGGTAGGCAAAAGGCGAACACAATGGCGGACGCAAACAGAGAAACTGACGAGTTCTCCGCGTATTTTTCTTCTTTAGATAACGTACTACAAGATCGTTTTAAGAGTAAGTTGATGGTTGATGGTATCAGATTGCCAGATCCACACAGCAAAAGCCTTAAGGGACGGAGCGAGTCTGTGAAATGCTGGCCAAGCGCTCCGTACCATGACATATACAGCTGCCTTATAAACATGGCAGGCCAGTACAGACAGAGAGCACGAAAGCCATGAAACCACTGGACGGCTACAATTATTTTAAATCCGGAAAAAGGCTCCAGCAACGCCCGCGACGCCATGAGGGATTAATCGGTCAGAAAATGGATGGATGGATGGATGTTGTTCACACATGTTTGTGCAACAGCACAAAGCGGCGTCGGACACAGGCCGCGTCTCAGCAGAGGCCCGGTAGGTTAAAAAAAATGTTACTACGGATTATTTAGGTGTTTTTGTCTTGTTAAAATGGGTGGCGGTGTCGGCGACATTGCAGCGTAAACACAGAAGTACTAGCGCCCGTGAACCGGGGCGTAATGGCAGCAGCAGCTGCTGTAGCCCCCGCTGCTAGCTGCTGCTAGCCGCCCCGGCCGCAGCACGTGAACTGGCAGAGCAGCCGCTGCCTGCTCCGCCGCTGCTGCTTGGCTGCTGCTGCTACCGCTTCTCCGGCCCGTGTAGCGATCTGTGTACCCTCCGCCGCTATTTAAGTAGAACAATGACTAGAGCAGAATTAAGTTGTATTTACCGGAGATGAAGTGTAGACTGCAAATTCTGTCGTAGTACGATGCCCCCCCAGTCCATTGGGAGTGTCTGCCTGCGCTCTTTTCATTGAAAATATCCATTTCTTTCTTCGTCCTTCCTCCTTTGGAAAACGACAGAAACGTATATCCAACGATTTGAATGCCTCTCTGTGCAACCGGGAGCACAACAAGTCGTAGGCATTGCTTAGATTCCATAAATAAACGAAGTAAAAGTACACTCTAAATCACCCGTTTTGTCATGTAGTAGACGAGAACAGTACTGTTTTCTGCCTACCAGCGGGACCCGGATGTAGCGCTGACGTCACGCGGGACGTCACACGTGAACTACCCTATAGCGTACCGCGCACGTGACGTCACCGTCTCAAGAGCAACGCCCCTTTTGCCGCTTAGGTAGGACATACAGGTAGAGAACGCCCGTAGCAACCAGCTATTAGACGCGCAACAGAAACAGCGATTTGACCGACTTTACAGCCATTAAACTTTCCCAAGACGATGTCCCAGGCGCCCTCGGCTCGCACCCACAGGCTCAGAAGTCTCGTGTATCGCGAGAGTCGGTCTTGCTTTACGGCGAGAACTGCTACACGCCCCCAGTGAAAGGCATGCTCGTTGCTAGCGCAGTGGCGATATTTGTGCAGTTATCATGGCGGAACCAGCGAGAAAACAGCGAAAGCCCATGTCGGAGCAGGCAAGAAAGAGGAAAAGGGCTCTGGACAGAGAGAGGAGTCGTACACGGGTGAACATCGGGCAAGCTTTTTCCGAATGGTGAGAGCTAAAAGAAAAAGAAGGCTGCAAGGCTGACAAGGACCTCGTGTTTCTGCTCAAAACAACCGCGCCTGGCTTGACCGAGAAACCAGGAGAACAGCTGAGCATCTTTACGACAGTGCCCTTTTACTTTCGCCCTCTGGGGGAGCCTCGCTGGAAAATCAACCCTGGTTGCATTGTAAACCTTTAAATCAAGAATAGAATTTAAAATTCTCCTTCTAACGTATAAAGCCCTTAAAAGTCAAACTCCATCATATATCAGAGATCTGATTACCCCGTATGTTCCTAACAGAGCACTTCGCTCTCAGACTGCAGGTTTGCTGGTGGTTTCCTAGAGTCTCTAAAACCAGAATGGGAGGCAGATCCTTTAGCTATCAGGCTCCTCTCCTGTGGAACCAACTCCAGTTTTGGTCTGTGAGGCAGATACTCTGTCCACTTTTAAGACTTATCTTAAAACTTTACTTTTTGACAAAGCTTATAGTTAGAGTGGCTCATGTTACCCTGAGCTACCTCTATAGTTATGCTGCTATAGGCTTAGGCTACTGGAGGACATCAAGGTCTATATTTCTCACTCTACTGAGTTCTACTGTTCTCCAGTCTTGCATTGCATTGCATTGAAATGACTGTTGTCATTTCTTTTTGTTCACTTTTTTTCTTCATACTAGGTACACCTGGTCTGGCGTTCTGTTAACTGTGACATTATCCAGGGAAGAAATCACCTGCTATTACCATTTAATGTAGAACAGATTACTGGATCAATGTGAGCTTCTGTGCTTGTTTGTCTCTCTTGTTGTGTCTCTGCTCTGTCTTCTCTAACCCCCCAGTTGGTCGAGGCAGATGACCGTTCATACTGAGCCCTGTACTGAGCCAACCTTCTGCTGGAGGTTTTTCCTTCCCGTTAATGGGGAGTTTTTCTTTCCACTGTCGCGTCCTGCTTGCTCAGTATGAGGGATTGCTGCAAAGCCATGGACAGTGCAGATGACTCTCCCTGTGGCGCTACGCTTCTTCAGGAGTGAATGCTGCTTGTCAAGACTTTGATGCAATTAATTGGTTCCCTTTATATAAGAATTTTTTGACCAATCTGTATAATCTGACCCAATCTGTATAATCTGATTGATTTTGATTTTGTAAAGTTCCTTGAGATGACATGTTTCATGAATTGGCGCTATATAAATAAAATTGAATTGAATTGAATTGAATAGGAGTTAGAAGGAGAAGGAAGAGGAGGAAGAGACATATGAGTAGTGATGGAGGAAGAGGAGGCTGATGATGATGAGGATGAGCTACCTTAAAAGCTGTGCCAGGTACAGGTGAAGGACATGGTGGTAATAGGTGTTTGCAATTAATTATGTTAATAAACCTCTTGAGATCAGCGGAATTCTTTTTGACATTGCATAGCTAATAGGCTTAAAAGGCTGATTAATTTAAGCTCTAGTTGGTGTTTCAGGACATGTGTATTTTTGTTCCTTAATGTTTTCTTTGAATTTTGTGATAAGCTGCTTAGTAGACTTTTAAAAACTGAAATAGTTTGTATTTCTATCATTGAATTCACTATTTAATTGTTTTTTAATTGGTTTTTATACTACAAAGTATTCATGTTGAAATTATGATTCCAATTGTACTATTCATGCAACCAGATGAAAGGGCCTCTCAAAACCAGTCTCCCAGCTGACCAGCTTAGTGTCACGCTGAAGCCAACGCAGAAGAAGAAGAAATCCTGGCTTTCAATTCTTTGTATTCCCGTTACTTTAGTAATATATACGTTTCAAAAACCTCTTTAGTTTATTAGTTACTCCCATCAGGTCAAACACGCAGTCCCTTTAAATTACTTCACAAACATACTCGAATCATTTGGATTTACAAACGCAGACACACCAGACGGGCGGAAGCACGTAGATTCTGTTTTTCTTGTCTCCACCCGGGGGCTGCGCTGACTATCCAAAAGAAGCACACCTTTGAAATGAGCTTACGAAGGACCAAGCAGTTGCTAAGCAGTTGCTTCACCACATGGAAGTGTAAGTCAATTCTGTCATATAAACCGTATAAACTGTATTTAAGTGTACCAATTTCTTTTAAGAATGTAATAAGTGGTTAAAACTAGCTGAGCGGGTTTATTTTAAATCGATGAAACTACTCTTTTATAAGCAAAACTGAGAGTTTAGATGAAGTTTTCCTTTTAACAAGATGGAGTCTTTGAAATTGACTCAATTATGTTTTATGCATGACTTTCTTGTTACCTAACGTACTATTTTATGTTTAGGTTGAAGCAGTTCCAATAATTACTGTATGGTAGTCTAAGAGATACATAAACTAAAACAGTTAATGAGGAAAATAATATTCAGAAAAGCATGCGTCTTACAAATATGGTAGAAGGAACCTGGAAGGACTGACGCCATTTTGACTTTTATTGCAATGTTAAAAATGTCGTAGACTTTGAAACAGATTGGTATTGTTATAAAATGATTATAACAGTACTGTGTGTTTTAACAGGATAATGACATCAATAAACCGTAGAATACCACCTAAACGCGATGCAGCTGAACATGCAGCAACGGCCAGTGACAAGACAGGAAGGTTGGAAGTGAAGTTCATCAATCATTATAAAGGTGGGTTTCTGTGCATAGAGTTATCTCAATTCAGAGATTTCCACAAATTATGACAAAAGTATTTTTGAAAATACTTTTGAAATTCTGTCTTGGGGGGGGGGGGGGGGGGGGGCTTTTTCTCACGCTTTCCATACAAAATACAGCTTTATACAAGAGCAATTTTCTGTGTCTCTTGTTTATCCATCTTTCTGGCTATCTTTTTATGTTTTTGTCTCTATCAGGTATATTTAGTTATGGTTATATTTTGAGGATATCTGCCTTTCTTCCTTCCTACTTCTTGATTGAATGAAAATCTCCTTTAAATCTAGATCTTCAAGAGTTCATAATATTTTTCAGCATACCTTTTATTGAATATTAATTTCAATACATTTGGGATCTGTTTCTGATCCATTTATAGGGTCTATATAGCAACAAAAATGTGTTTTCCCAAAACAAAGCATCCATCTTATTTCAACAATGAACTCAGGAAGGTGAATTTTTGTTTCCAACAGACAGACTTTGGTGATTTGGGAGAATCAAAGAAAACAATATGTTTGTAAGACACCTGAAAATAACCATAGAGCCATGTACATAGGGAACATGCTGCATTGAGCTTAAGGCTTATAATAATTGAGTTTAAACTGATGTAATCATCCTTATATTTGTATAAGGCAAACATTCTCAGTATATTGAAATAATCAATGCACCACTTGAAATAAAAATGTTTTTTACAGAAAAAAACAGACAAAGTACGCATTTATCCCATTGGATCCCGCCCTCCCATCCATCACAAGCGATACTAATTCTGACTGGGATAATTCTTGTTCATTTAAGAGTTTCTCTTTAATCACCACCCCATGCTCCCCCATCAGAACAGACTCCATTGACATCTTCACGGATAGAGACACTCAGTGCTCCCGACTTGGAAGGAGTTTTTAGTGCAGACATCCTCAAACTGGGTGCATTCACAACACGCAGAAACATTTACCCAGGGAGGTAAAAAGGATGTTGTGACTCTCTTGCCTGGCGAGATTGTGAGTTTACCTGCATGTGAACCAGGTGACTCTGAGCTAAAATAAAGATAATTTAGCCTAGGATAAAACTTTAAAGGAGGCTGCACACTTTGTACTGTGCACACTGCGCTGACTATCCACGGCCATTTTAAACTTCATAGTTGAGCACACTTATTGGCTACACTTCTTGTGACAAACTCCTACATTTCCCACCGCAGACACCCAGCGCTCACCTGGCACTCCATGGTGCAGAGGGGCTGTAGGATCTTGCGAGTCACGTTAGAGACTTCTTTCTCTACAGAGCCGTTTATAGTGATGTTGTGTATGCTCTCGTAAAATTGATTCCAGCAACGACTTGTCCGTGGACTAATTTCTGCCTTATGTGGGAGCCCTCACTGTAGAGACAGTAATCCGTTCTGGCGCTATTAATAAAAAAAAAAAAATTAGCCCTAACAGTGAACATGCACAGACGTATAATAATTTATTTACATACCCTGACCTTCTTTGGGTGGGGGGGGGGGGGTTATGTGGTTGATGGAGCACCCCCCCTTGTTGAATGTTAGAGGAAACACTGTCAGCAATGGTAGAGTTCGTGATCTGAAATTTACAGTTTCTATATGTCTAGGACGAGGTGTGTTCGCCACGACTCCTTTTAAAAAGGAGATTTGTGGTGGAGTACAGAGGGGAGTTGATAAACTATGAAGAATCACAAAGGAGGAGGAGACTGTATCATAGTGCATGTGCTGTCTTCATGTTTGACTTCTTGTGGCAAGAAAGATGGTGGTGGTAAGTCCAGTGTTTATAATAATTCAATATAAGTTGGATCTTGTCAAAGCTTGTGGTGCTGCTTTTTGAAAGTTATCTTGTTGACAAAATAACCAAAAGATTATTATATAACATTTGTTTCTCTTTCTCCAACCCCATTCTCCCCACCCCACCTAATTTGGAAAGTATCGATGCATCCCGAGAAGATAACAGTCTTGGAAGATTAGTCAATGATGACCACAAGAATCCAAGCTGTACAATGAAAAAGATATTGGTGGATGGAAAGCCACATCTGTGCTTATTTGCAGTGAAAGACATAAATCCTGGAGAGGAAATAACTTACAACTATGGAGGGACTGACTGGCCATGGAGGGAGAAGGTTGTCAAGGATCATTTTCTGTTTAAAAATGAATAACTTACATTTATGATGGAAGTCTATAAATATATGTTAAATAAAGAATCTGTAGTGGAGCAAGAAGTGGTCTAACAGACAGTGCTCAAACGACTCACTAGTAATGAATAATGATGAACTAATTGCTCCTTTAAGAAAATTTTGTTAAACATGTTAGGTTGTAAGAATGTTTTTATTTCTTAGGTCGTATTTTTTATTTTTTTTTTGAAAAACAAACAACAACAAAAAGACCAAAGAAATCCGGTGTTTCTTGGGTAAACACTAGTACAGGTCAAGGTGATGTAAAAATGGAGAGACTATGTTGATGACAGATGAGATTGCCTCTATGTTAGTAAACCTGCACTTAAATATAGTATTAAGAGGCTATTTTCCTCTTCCACAGGCTAGCAAAGAATCATCTGTGACTGAGGCTGTCGAAGTTGAGCATGCTGGCTCATCGGATCAAGCTCCGTCCAAGTCCTCCAAGAAAAAGGTAATTTTTCCTGAACGTCATTTCATCTGCCTTCCAGTTATCAGTCCTACTTGTGTTTTTCAGAGACATCTCAGTACTTTTACATTGGTAAAAAATGTCCTTCATTGAACAGGTTTCCTTCAGGAGTCCTAGTAACACACACTAATCTGGTCAAATGTCATTGTGGGGACTATAGCAGCTGTAGTCTGTACACAGTTAATGGCTGGTTTGTGATAACACACATTTTTCTGGTTTACAGTACAAGTGAGGACCCCGTTTGAGGGTTTTTTAATCATCATTTATTCTGCCTTTATGGAACTATAGCGTTTGCTTCCACTTATCAGTAGCATGGTTCACACCTGGCTTATTATCTGATGTATGCACTGTATCAGGGACTGTTATACAAAGATGTTTAGAAGGCAATCCTGTGTTTTTTTATTGGGTAAACTTAGTAAAGGTCAATGTGGTGTAGAAATGAGAGGCTATGTAAATAACAGATCATTGGTAAACTGAACATGCTTCATAGTTGAACATGACAGCAGCGATTAATCAACAATGCACCATGCTAGTCATCAGCTTTATCTCTTTTGATTAGTCAATGGTTTTAGGTTGTCGCATAGTTGGTCATTTAGATTGCCTCTATGTTAGTAAACCTGCACTTAAATATAGTATTAAGAGGCTATTTTCCTCTTCCACAGGCTAGCAAAGAATCATCTGTGACTGAGGCTGTCGAAGTTGAGCATGCTGGCTCATCGGATCAAGCTCCGTCCAAGTCCTCCAAGAAAAAGGTAATTTTCCTGAACGTCATTTCATCTGCCTTCCAGTTATCAGTCCTACTTGTGTGTTTTCAGAGACATCTCAGTACTTTTACATTGGTAAAAAATGTCCTTCATTGAACAGGTTCCTTCAGGAGTCCTAGTAACACACACTAATCTGGTCAAATGTCATTGTGGGGACTATAGCAGCTGTAGTCTGTACACAGTTAATGGCTGGTTTGTGATAACACACATTTTTTTCTGGTTTACAGTACAAGTGAGGACCCCGTTTGAGGGTTTTTAATCATCATTTATTCTGCCTTTATGGAACTATAGCGTTTGCTTCCACTTATCAGTAGCATGGTTCACACCTGGCTTATTATCTGATGTATGCACTGTATCAGGGACTGTTATACAAAGATGTTTAGAAGGCAATCCTGTGTTTTTTTTATTGGGTAAACTTAGTAAAGGTCAATGTGGTGTAGAAATGAGAGCTATGTAAATAACAGATCATTGGTAAACTGAACCTGCTTCATAGTTGAACATGACAGCAGCGATTAATCAACAATGCACCAAGCTAGTCATCAGCTTTAATCTCTTTTTGATTAGTCAATGGTTTTAGGGTTTGTCGCATAGTTGGTCATTTAGATTGCCTCTATGTTAGTAAACCTGCACTTAATTATAGTATTAAGAGGCTATTTTCCTCTTCCACAGGCTAGCAAAGAATCATCTGTGACTGAGGCTGTCGAAGTTGAGCATGCTGGCTCATCGGATCAAGCTCCGTCCAAGTCCTCCAAGAAAAAGGTAATTTTTCCTGAACGTCATTTCATCTGCCTTCCAGTTATCAGTCCTACTTGTGTTTTTCAGAGACATCTCAGTACTTTTACATTGGTAAAAAATGTCCTTCATTGAACAGGTTTCCTTCAGGAGTACCTAGTAACACACACTAATCTGGTCAAATGTCATTGTGGGGACTATAGCAGCTGTAGTCTGTACACAGTTAATGGCTGGTTTGTGATAACACACATTTTTCTGGTTTACAGTACAAGTGAGGACCCCGTTTGAGGGTTTTTTAATCATCATTTATTCTGCCTTTATGGAACTATAGCGTTTGCTTCCACTTATCAGTAGCATGGTTCACACCTGGCTTATTATCTGATGTATGCACTGTATCAGGGACTGTTATACAAAGATGTTTAGAAGGCAATCCTGTGTTTTTTTATTGGGTAAACTTAGTAAAGGTCAATGTGGTGTAGAAATGAGAGGCTATGTAAATAACAGATCATTGGTAAACTGAACCTGCTTCATAGTTGAACATGACAGCAGCGATTAATCAACAATGCACCATGCTAGTCATCAGCTTTATCTACTTTTGATTAGTCAATGGTTTTAGGTTGTCGCATAGTTGGTCATTTAGATTGCCTCTATGTTAGTAAACCTGCACTTAAATATAGTATTAAGAGGCTATTTTCCTCTTCCACAGGCTAGCAAAGAATCATCTGTGACTGAGGCTGTCGAAGTTGAGCATGCTGCCTCATCGGATCAAGCTCCGTCCAAGTCCTCCGAGAAAAAGGTAATTTTTCCTGAACGTCATTTCATCTGCCTTCCAGTTATCAGTCCTACTTGTGTTTTTTCAGAGACATCTCAGTACTTTTACATTGGTAAAAAATGTCCTTCATTGAAACAGGTTTCCTTCAGGAGTCCTAGTAACACACACTAATCTGGTCAAATGTCATTGTGGGGACTATAGCAGCTGTAGTCTGTACACAGTTAATGGCTGGTTTGTGATAACACACATTTTTCTGGTTTACAGTACAAGTGAGGACCCCGTTTGAGGGTTTTTTAATCATCATTTATTCTGCCTTTATGGAACTATAGCGTTTGCTTCCACTTATCAGTAGCATGGTTCACACCTGGCTTATTATCTGATGTATGCACTGTATCAGGGACTGTTATACAAAGATGTTTAGAAGGCAATCCTGTGTTTTTTTATTGGGTAAACTTAGTAAAGGTCAATGTGGTGTAGAAATGAGAGGCTATGGAAATAACAGATCATTGGTAAACTGAACCTGCTTCATAGTTGAACATGACAGCAGCGATTAATCAACAATGCACCAAGCTAGTCATCAGCTTTATCTCTTTTTATTAGTCAATGGTTTTAGGTTGTCGCATAGTTGGTCATTTAGATTGCCCCTATGTTAGTAAACCTGCACTTAAATATAGTATTAAGAGGCTATTTTCCTCTTCCACAGGCTAGCAAAGAATCATCTGTGACTGAGGCTGTCGAAGTTGAGCATGCTGGCTCATCGGATCAAGCTCCGTCCAAGTCCTCCAAGAAAAAGGTAATTTTTCCTGAACGTCATTTCATCTGCCTTCCAGTTATCAGTCCTACTTGTGTTTTTCAGAGACATCTCAGTACTTTTACATTGGTAAAAAATGTCCTTCATTGAACAGGTTTCCTTCAGGAGTCCTAGTAACACACACTAATCTGGTCAAATGTCATTGTGGGGACTATAGCAGCTGTAGTCTGTACACAGTTAATGGCTGGTTTGTGATAACACACATTTTTCTGGTTTACAGTACAAGTGAGGACCCCGTTTGAGGGTTTTTTAATCATCATTTATTCTGCCTTTATGGAACTATAGCGTTTGCTTCCACTTATCAGTAGCATGGTTCACACCTGGCTTATTATCTGATGTATGCACTGTATCAGGGACTGTTATACAAAGATGTTTAGAAGGCAATCCTGTGTTTTTTTTTGGTTAAACTTAGTAAAGGTCAATGTGGTGTAGAAATGAGAGGCTATGTAAATAACAGATCATTGATAAACTGAACATGCTTCATAGTTGAACATGACAGCAGCGATTAATCAACAATGCACCATGCTAGTCATCAGCTTTATTACTTTTGATTAGTCAATGGTTTTAGGTTGTCGCATAGTTGGTCATTTAGATTGCCTCTATGTTAGTAAACCTGCACTTAAATATAGTATTAAGAGGCTATTTTCCTCTTCCACAGGCTAGCAAAGAATCATCTGTGACTGAGGCTGTCGAAGTTGAGCATGCTGGCTCATCGGATCAAGCTCCGTCCAAGTCCTCCAAGAAAAAGGTAATTTTTCCTGAGCGTCATTTCATCTGCCTTCCAGTTATCAGTCCTACTTGTGTTTTTCAGAGACATCTCAGTACTTTTACATTGGTAAAAAATGTCCTTCATTAAACAGGTTTCCTTCAGGAGTCCTAGTAACACACACTAATCTGGTCAAATGTCATTGTGGGGACTATAGCAGCTGTAGTCTGTACACAGTTAATGGCTGGTTTGTGATAACACACATTTTTCTGGTTTACAGTACAAGTGAGGACCCCGTTTGAGGGTTTTTTAATCATCATTTATTCTGCCTTTATGGAACTGTAGCGTCTGCTTCCACTTATCAGTAGCATGGTTCACACCTGGCTTATCATCTGATGTATGCACTGTATCAGGGACTGTTATACAAAGATGTTTAGAAGGCAATCCTGTGTTTTTTTATTGGGTAAACTTAGTAAAGGTCAATGTGGTGTAGAAATGAGAGGCTATGTAAATAACAGATCATTGGTAAACTGAACCTGCTTCATAGTTGAACATGACAGCAGCGGTTAATAAACAATGCACCATGCTAGTCATCAGCTTTATTACTTTTGATTAGTCAATGGTTTTAGGTTGTCGCATAGTGGGTCATCTAGATTGCCCCTATGTTAGTAAACCTGCAGTTAAATATAGTATTAAGAGGCTATTTTCCTCTTCCACAGGCTAGCAAAGAATCATCTGTGACTGAGGCTGTCGAAGTTGAGCATGCTGCCTCATCGGATCAAGCTCCGTCCAAGTCCTCCAAGAAAAAGGTAATTTTTCCTGAACGTCATTTCATCTGCCTTCCAGTTATCAGTCCTACTTGTGTTTTTCAGAGACATCTCAGTACTTTTACATTGGTAAAAAATGTCCTTCATTAAACAGGTTTCCTTCAGGAGACCTAGTAACACACACTAATCTGGTCAAATGTCATTGTGGGGACTATAGCAGCTGTAGTCTGTACACAGTTAATGGCTGGTTTGTGATAACACACATTTTTCTGGTTTACAGTACAAGTGAGGACCCCGTTTGAGGGTTTTTTAATCATCATTTATTCTGCCTTTATGGAACTATAGCGTTTGCTTCCACTTATCAGTAGCATGGTTTACACCTGGCTTATTATCTGATGTATGCACTGTATCAGGGACTGTTATACAAAGATGTTTAGAAGGCAATCCTGTGTTTTTTTATTGGGTAAACTTAGTAAAGGTCAATGTGGTGTAGAAATGAGAGGCTATGGAAATAACAGATCATTGGTAAACTGAACATGCTTCATAGTTGAACATGACAGCAGTGATTAATCAACAATGCACCATGCTAGTCATCAGCTTTATCTCTTTTTATTAGTCAATGGTTTTAGGTTGTCGCATAGTTGGTCATTTAGATTGCCCCTATGTTAGTAAACCTGCACTTAAATATAGTATTAAGAGGCTATTTTCCTCTTCCACAGGCTAGCAAAGAATCATCTGTGACTGAGGCTGTCGAAGTTGAGCATGCTGCCTCATCGGATCAAGCTCCGTCCAAGTCCTCCAAGAAAAAGGTAATTTTTCCTGAACGTCATTTCATCTGCCTTCCAGTTATCAGTCCTACTTGTGTTTTTCAGAGACATCTCAGTACTTTTACATTGGTAAAAAATGTCCTTCATTAAACAGGTTTCCTTCAGGAGACCTAGTAACACACACTAATCTGGTCAAATGTCATTGTGGGGACTATAGCAGCTGTAGTCTGTACACAGTTAATGGCTGGTTTGTGATAACACACATTTTTCTGGTTTACAGTACAAGTGAGGACCCCGTTTGAGGGTTTTTTAATCATCATTTATTCTGCCTTTATGGAACTATAGCGTTTGCTTCCACTTATCAGTAGCATGGTTCACACCTGGCTTATTATCTGATGTATGCACTGTATCAGGGACTGTTATACAAAGATGTTTAGAAGGCAATCCTGTGTTTTTTTATTGGGTAAACTTAGTAAAGGTCAATGTGGTGTAGAAATGAGAGGCTATGTAAATAACAGATCATTGGTAAACTGAACCTGCTTCATAGTTGAACATGACAGCAGCGGTTAATAAACAATGCACCATGCTAGTCATCAGCTTTATTACTTTTGATTAGTCAATGGTTTTAGGTTGTCGCATAGTTGGTCATTTAGATTGCCTCTATGTTAGTAAACCTGCACTTAAATATAGTATTAAGAGGCTATTTTCCTCTTCCACAGGCTAGCAAAGAATCATCTGTGACTGAGGCTGTCGAAGTTGAGCATGCTGCCTCATCGGATCAAGCTCCGTCCAAGTCCTCCGAGAAAAAGGTAATTTTTCCTGAACGTCATTTCATCTGCCTTCCAGTTATCAGTCCTACTTGTGTTTTTCAGAGACATCTCAGTACTTTTACATTGGTAAAAAATGTCCTTCATTGAACAGGTTTCCTTCAGGAGTCCTAGTAACACACACTAATCTGGTCAAATGTCATTGTGGGGACTATAGCAGCTGTAGTCTGTACACAGTTAATGGCTGGTTTGTGATAACACACATTTTTCTGGTTTACAGTACAAGTGAGGACCCCGTTTGAGGGTTTTTTAATCATCATTTATTCTGCCTTTATGGAACTATAGCGTTTGCTTCCACTTATCAGTAGCATGGTTCACACCTGGCTTATTATCTGATGTATGCACTGTATCAGGGACTGTTATACAAAGATGTTTAGAAGGCAATCCTGTGTTTTTTTATTGGGTAAACTTAGTAAAGGTCAATGTGGTGTAGAAATGAGAGGCTATGTAAATAACAGATCATTGGTAAACTGAACATGCTTCATAGTTGAACATGACAGCAGCGATTAATCAACAATGCACCATGCTAGTCATCAGCTTTATTACTTTTGATTAGTCAATGGTTTTAGGTTGTCGCATAGTTGGTCATTTAGATTGCCTCTATGTTAGTAAACCTGCACTTAAATATAGTATTAAGAGGATATTTTCCTCTTCCACAGGCTAGCAAAGAATCATCTGTGACTGAGGCTGTCGAAGTTGAGCATGCTGCCTCATCGGATCAAGCTCCGTCCAAGTCCTCCAAGAAAAAGGTAATTTTTCCTGAGCGTCATTTCATCTGCCTTCCAGTTATCAGTCCTACTTGTGTTTTTCAGAGACATCTCAGTACTTTTACATTGGTAAAAAATGTCCTTCATTAAACAGGTTTCCTTCAGGAGACCTAGTAACACACACTAATCTGGTCAAATGTCATTGTGGGGACTATAGCAGCTGTAGTCTGTACACAGTTAATGGCTGGTTTGTGATAACACACATTTTTCTGGTTTACAGTACAAGTGAGGACCCCGTTTGGGGGTTTTTTAATCATCATTTATTCTGCCTTTATGGAACTATAGCGTTTGCTTCCACTTATCAGTAGCATGGTTCACACCTGGCTTATTATCTGATGTATGCACTGTATCAGGGACTGTTATACAAAGATGTTTAGAAGGCAATCCTGTGTTTTTTTATTGGGTAAACTTAGTAAAGGTCAATGTGGTGTAGAAATGAGAGGCTATGTAAATAACAGATCATTGGTAAACTGAACCTGCTTCATAGTTGAACATGACAGCAGCGGTTAATAAACAATGCACCATGCTAGTCATCAGCTTTATTACTTTTGATTAGTCAATGGTTTTAGGTTGTCGCATAGTTGGTCATTTAGATTGCCTCTATGTTAGTAAACCTGCACTTAAATATAGTATTAATAGGATATTTTCCTCTTCCACAGGCTAACAAAGAATCATCTGTGACTGAGGCTGTCGAAGTTGAGCATGCTGCCTCACCGGATCAAGCTCCGTCCAAGTCCTCCGAGAAAAAGGTAATTTTTCCTGAACGTCATTTCATCTGCCTTCCAGTTATCAGTCCTACTTGTGTTTTTCAGAGACATCTCAGTACTTTTACATTGGTAAAAAATGTCCTTCATTGAACAGGTTTCCTTCAGGAGTCCTAGTAACACACACTAATCTGGTCAAATGTCATTGTGGGGACTATAGCAGCTGTAGTCTGTACACAGTTAATGGCTGGTTTGTGATAACACACATTTTTCTGGTTTACAGTACAAGTGAGGACCCCGTTTGAGGGTTTTTTAATCATCATTTATTCTGCCTTTATGGAACTGTAGCGTCTGCTTCCACTTATCAGTAGCATGGTTCACACCTGGCTTATCATCTGATGTATGCACTGTATCAGGGACTGTTATACAAAGATGTTTAGAAGGCAATCCTGTGTTTTTTTATTGGGTAAACTTAGTAAAGGTCAATGTGGTGTAGAAATGAGAGGCTATGTAAATAACAGATCATTGGTAAACTGAACATGCTTCATAGTTGAACATGACAGCAGCGATTAATCAACAATGCACCATGCTAGTCATCAGCTTTATTACTTTTGATTAGTCAATGGTTTTAGGTTGTCGCATAGTTGGTCATTTAGATTGCCTCTATGTTAGTAAACCTGCAGTTAAATATAGTATTAAGAGGCTATTTTCCTCTTCCACAGGCTAGCAAAGAATCATCTGTGACTGAGGCTGTCGAAGTTGAGCATGCTGCCTCATCGGATCAAGCTCCGTCCAAGTCCTCCGAGAAAAAGGTAATTTTTCCTGAACGTCATTTCATCTGCCTTCCAGTTATCAGTCCTACTTGTGTTTTTCAGAGACATCTCAGTACTTTTACATTGGTAAAAAATGTCCTTCATTGAACAGGTTTCCTTCAGGAGTCCTAGTAACACACACTAATCTGGTCAAATGTCATTGTGGGGACTATAGCAGCTGTAGTCTGTACACAGTTAATGGCTGGTTTGTGATAACACACATTTTTCTGGTTTACAGTACAAGTGAGGACCCCGTTTGAGGGTTTTTTAATCATCATTTATTCTGCCTTTATGGAACTATAGCGTTTGCTTCCACTTATCAGTAGCATGGTTCACACCTGGCTTATTATCTGATGTATGCACTGTATCAGGGACTGTTATACAAAGATGTTTAGAAGGCAATCCTGTGTTTTTTTATTGGGTAAACTTAGTAAAGGTCAATGTGGTGTAGAAATGAGAGGCTATGTAAATAACAGATCATTGGTAAACTGAACATGCTTCATAGTTGAACATGACAGCAGCGATTAATCAACAATGCACCAAGCTAGTCATCAGCTTTATCTCTTTGATTAGTCAATGGTTTTAGGTTGTCGCATAGTTGGTCATTTAGATTGCCCCTATGTTAGTAAACCTGCACTTAAATATAGTATTAAGAGGCTATTTTCCTCTTCCACAGGCTAGCAAAGAATCATCTGTGACTGAGGCTGTCGAAGTTGAGCATGCTGCCTCATCGGATCAAGCTCCGTCCAAGTCCTCCAAGAAAAAGGTAATTTTTCCTGAACGTCATTTCATCTGCCTTCCAGTTATCAGTCCTACTTGTGTTTTTCAGAGACATCTCAGTACTTTTACATTGGTAAAAAATGTCCTTCATTAAACAGGTTTCCTTCAGGAGACCTAGTAACACACACTAATCTGGTCAAATGTCATTGTGGGGACTATAGCAGCTGTAGTCTGTACACAGTTAATGGCTGGTTTGTGATAACACACATTTTTCTGGTTTACAGTACAAGTGAGGACCCCGTTTGAGGGTTTTTTAATCATCATTTATTCTGCCTTTATGGAACTATAGCGTTTGCTTCCACTTATCAGTAGCATGGTTCACACCTGGCTTATCATCTGATGTATGCACTGTATCAGGGACTGTTATACAAAGATGTTTAGAAGGCAATCCTGTGTTTTTTTATTGGGTAAACTTAGTAAAGGTCAATGTGGTGTAGAAATGAGAGGCTATGTAAATAACAGATCATTGGTAAACTGAACATGCTTCATAGTTAAACATGACAGCAGCGATTAATCAACAATGCACCATGCTAGTCATCAGCTTTATTACTTTTGATTAGTCAATGGTTTTAGGTTGTCGCATAGTTGGTCATTTAGATTGCCTCTATGTTAGTAAACCTGCACTTAAATATAGTATTAAGAGGCTATTTTCCTCTTCCACAGGCTAGCAAAGAATCATCTGTGACTGAGGCTGTCGAAGTTGAGCATGCTGCCTCATCGGATCAAGCTCCGTCCAAGTCCTCCAAGAAAAAGGTAATTTTTCCTGAACGTCATTTCATCTGCCTTCCAGTTATCAGTCCTACTTGTGTTTTTCAGAGACATCTCAGTACTTTTACATTGGTAAAAAATGTCCTTCATTAAACAGGTTTCCTTCAGGAGACCTAGTAACACACACTAATCTGGTCAAATGTCATTGTGGGGACTATAGCAGCTGTAGTCTGTACACAGTTAATGGCTGGTTTGTGATAACACACATTTTTCTGGTTTACAGTACAAGTGAGGACCCCGTTTGAGGGTTTTTTAATCATCATTTATTCTGCCTTTATGGAACTATAGCGTTTGCTTCCACTTATCAGTAGCATGGTTCACACCTGGCTTATTATCTGATGTATGCACTGTATCAGGGACTGTTATACAAAGATGTTTAGAAGGCAATCCTGTGTTTTTTTATTGGGTAAACTTAGTAAAGGTCAATGTGGTGTAGAAATGAGAGGCTATGTAAATAACAGATCATTGGTAAACTGAACCTGCTTCATAGTTGAACATGACAGCAGCGGTTAATAAACAATGCACCATGCTAGTCATCAGCTTTATTACTTTTGATTAGTCAATGGTTTTAGGTTGTCGCATAGTTGGTCATTTAGATTGCCTCTATGTTAGTAAACCTGCACTTAAATATAGTATTAAGAGGCTATTTTCCTCTTCCACAGGCTAGCAAAGAATCATCTGTGACTGAGGCTGTCGAAGTTGAGCATGCTGCCTCATCGGATCAAGCTCCGTCCAAGTCCTCCGAGAAAAAGGTAATTTTTCCTGAACGTCATTTCATCTGCCTTCCAGTTATCGGTCCTACTTGTGTTTTTCAGAGACATCTCAGTACTTTTACATTGGTAAAAAATGTCCTTCATTGAACAGGTTTCCTTCAGGAGTCCTAGTAACACACACTAATCTGGTCAAATGTCATTGTGGGGACTATAGCAGCTGTAGTCTGTACACAGTTAATGGCTGGTTTGTGATAACACACATTTTTCTGGTTTACAGTACAAGTGAGGACCCCGTTTGAGGGTTTTTTAATCATCATTTATTCTGCCTTTATGGAACTATAGCGTTTGCTTCCACTTATCAGTAGCATGGTTCACACCTGGCTTATTATCTGATGTATGCACTGTATCAGGGACTGTTATACAAAGATGTTTAGAAGGCAATCCTGTGTTTTTTTATTGGGTAAACTTAGTAAAGGTCAATGTGGTGTAGAAATGAGAGGCTATGTAAATAACAGATCATTGGTAAACTGAACATGCTTCATAGTTGAACATGACAGCAGCGATTAATCAACAATGCACCATGCTAGTCATCAGCTTTATTACTTTTGATTAGTCAATGGTTTTAGGTTGTCGCATAGTTGGTCATTTAGATTGCCTCTATGTTAGTAAACCTGCACTTAAATATAGTATTAAGAGGATATTTTCCTCTTCCACAGGCTAACAAAGAATCATCTGTGACTGAGGCTGTCGAAGTTGAGCATGCTGGCTCATCGGATCAAGCTCCGTCCAAGTCCTCCAAGAAAAAGGTAATTTTTCCTGAGCGTCATTTCATCTGCCTTCCAGTTATCAGTCCTACTTGTGTTTTTCAGAGACATCTCAGTACTTTTACATTGGTAAAAAATGTCCTTCATTAAACAGGTTTCCTTCAGGAGACCTAGTAACACACACTAATCTGGTCAAATGTCATTGTGGGGACTATAGCAGCTGTAGTCTGTACACAGTTAATGGCTGGTTTGTGATAACACACATTTTTCTGGTTTACAGTACAAGTGAGGACCCCGTTTGGGGGTTTTTTAATCATCATTTATTCTGCCTTTATGGAACTATAGCGTTTGCTTCCACTTATCAGTAGCATGGTTCACACCTGGCTTATTATCTGATGTATGCACTGTATCAGGGACTGTTATACAAAGATGTTTAGAAGGCAATCCTGTGTTTTTTTATTGGGTAAACTTAGTAAAGGTCAATGTGGTGTAGAAATGAGAGGCTATGTAAATAACAGATCATTGGTAAACTGAACCTGCTTCATAGTTGAACATGACAGCAGCGGTTAATAAACAATGCACCATGCTAGTCATCAGCTTTATTACTTTTGATTAGTCAATGGTTTTAGGTTGTCGCATAGTTGGTCATTTAGATTGCCTCTATGTTAGTAAACCTGCACTTAAATATAGTATTAATAGGCTATTTTCCTCTTCCACAGGCTAGCAAAGAATCATCTGTGACTGAGGCTGTCGAAGTTGAGCATGCTGCCTCACCGGATCAAGCTCCGTCCAAGTCCTCCGAGAAAAAGGTAATTTTTCCTGAACGTCATTTCATCTGCCTTCCAGTTATCAGTCCTACTTGTGTTTTTCAGAGACATCTCAGTACTTTTACATTGGTAAAAAATGTCCTTCATTGAACAGGTTTCCTTCAGGAGTCCTAGTAACACACACTAATCTGGTCAAATGTCATTGTGGGGACTATAGCAGCTGTAGTCTGTACACAGTTAATGGCTGGTTTGTGATAACACACATTTTTCTGGTTTACAGTACAAGTGAGGACCCCGTTTGAGGGTTTTTTAATCATCATTTATTCTGCCTTTATGGAACTATAGCGTTTGCTTCCACTTATCAGTAGCATGGTTCACACCTGGCTTATCATCTGATGTATGCACTGTATCAGGGACTGTTATACAAAGATGTTTAGAAGGCAATCCTGTGTTTTTTTATTGGGTAAACTTAGTAAAGGTCAATGTGGTGTAGAAATGAGAGGCTATGTAAATAACAGATCATTGTGTCAGTGCGGACAGAGGAGGACCCAATAGCACAGTTTAGTCCAAAAGTTTAATAAGTATCTGGAGGTAGAAAGCAGGAATCTCGGTTCTGGATCACTGGTGGGAGTCAGAGTAACAAACAGGCAGACAGGTTACATATGCAAGGTTGCAGACGATCTGACAACTGTGGAGTGAAAAAACTGGGTCTTATATACAAGAGGTGGTAATCAGAAAATGCAGAGCAGCTGGCAGGTTGACGGGAGCAGAGCAGAGACAGGTGCATGTCATCAGCCCAAGCAGAGAGCTCATGACAGAACCCCCCCCCTAAGGGACGGCCCCAGAAGTCCCCAAAACGACATCACATAGGGTGGGCGGGGAGGGAGGCAGTGGAAGTTCAATACTCCTCTGAATGATCCGACTCTGTGGCCCCATCCTCCAAAAGGACCTGTGAGACGCCATCAGGGGCAAGGTCCCGATCAGAATCTGAGTCAGACACAGGGGCTGAGTTTGAGACGTGACGGGACCCCTTTGGACGACCTCTTTTGGCGGCATTTTGGTCCGGGTGCCGGCGGTGGAATTCAGTGATGAGAGTCCGGTCAATAATTCGACTGGCCGGAACCCAAGTTCTCTCCTGGGGTCCATAGCCCTCCCAGTCAACAAGATATTGAAGTCCTCTACCTCTCCGTCTGGACCGAAGCAGGCGTCGGACGGTGTACACCAACCCACCGTCAATGAGACGAGGAGGAGGAGGAGGAGTTGTAGCTGGAACTAGCGGGGTTACATGCACTGGTTTAACTCTCGAAACGTGGAAAGTCGGGTGTACCTTCATGGTAGCTGGTAACTGGAGCCGGACCGCTGTTGGACTGATGACCCTCTGGATAAGGAATGGGCCGAGGAACCGAGGGGCCAGTTTGCGTGACTCTACCCGCAGCGGGAGGTCCTTAGCTGACAACCACACCTTCTGGCCAACGCGGTAAGTGGGTGCCGGCGTCCTCCGACGATTAGCCCCAGTGGCATAGCTGGTGGCTGATTTTAATAGTGTAGCGCGGGCTTGAGACCAGATGCGGCGGCACCGGCGAACACAGGCGAGGGCAGACGGGCAAGACACTTCTCCTTCCTGGCTGGAAAACAGAGGGGGCTGGTATCCATATACACATTGGAAAGGAGACATACCTGTGGCAGAGCAGGTGAGAGCGTTATGGGCGTACTCTATCCATGTCAGTTGTCGTGCCCAAGCCTGGGGTTTACGGGATACCATGCATCGGAGCGCCTTCTCCAGCTCTTGGTTTGCCCGCTCTGACTGGCCGTTGGACTGGGGGTGGAAACCAGAGGTGAGGCTGGCCGTGGCCCCTAGAAGATGGCAGAATTCTTTCCAGAATGTGGAAGTGAATTGGGGCCCTCTGTCTGAGACGACATCCCTGGGTAACCCGTGTAGGCGGAACACATGATCCATAACAACCCGGGCCGTCTCTCTGGCCGATGGCAGCTTTGGAAGAGGAATAAAATGTGCCATCTTACTGAACCGGTCAACCACAGTGAGAATGACAGTCATTCCATCCGATGGGGGCAGGCCTGTTACAAAGTCCAGTGAAATGTGGGACCAAGGTCGTGTGGGCACAGGCAGAGGCTGGAGTAGTCCAGCAGGTGGTTGGTTGGGGGACTTGTTCTGGTTGCAGGTGGGGCAAGCACGAACAAATTCCCTGACATCCCCTCTCAAGGAAGGCCACCAGAACCTCTGAGCAAGGAGATGGCAGGTGCGGGTTGAACCCGGGTGGCAAGCAAGGCGGGAGTTGTGTCCCCACTGTATGACCCGGGATCTTAAATTCTCTGGAACGAAGAGACGGCCATCAGGGCATGCGCTGGGGCCTGGTTGATCACGGAGGGCCTCTTGGACCTCTTTCTCCACATCCCAGGTCAGGGCTGCTACGATGCAGGAACCGGGCAGAATGGATGCAGGTTCCTGGGATGGGACGTCACCCTTCTGGAACTGACGGGAGAGAGCATCTGGTTTGGTGTTACGAGAACCCGGACGGTATGACAAGGTAAAGTTGAATCTGGTGAAAAACAAGGCCCAGCGGGATTGTCTGGGGTTAAGACGCTTGGCACTGCGGATGTATTCAAGGTTTTTGTGATCCGTCCAAACCAGGAATGGAACTGTGGACCCCTCCAGCCAGTGACGCCACTCCTCCAGGGCAAGCTTGACAGCCAGCAGCTCTCGATCCCCGACATCATAATTGCGCTCCGCGGGTGAAAGCCGGCGTGAAAAAAATGCGCAAGGGCGCAGCTTGTTGTCCTCCACTGCCCGTTGGGAGAGTATAGCCCCAATCCCCACATCCGAGGCATCCACCTCTATGACAAACTGCCAGTCTGTATCTGGCATCTGAAGGATGGGAGCAGTGGTGAAACGGGTTTTGAGGATTTGAAAAGCTTTGTTAGCCTCTGGGTTCCAAACAAAAGGGTGTTTGATCCTGGTCAAAGCGGTGAGGGGAGCAGCAACTGTGCTGTAGTTCCTGATGAATCTCCTGTAAAAATTGGCAAAGCCAAGGAACTGCTGCAACTTCTTCCTGTTTTCTGGAACTGGCCAGGAAGTGACCGCGGAAACCTTTGCGGGGTCCATCTGGATGTTTCCTTCTCCCACCACATAACCCAGGAATGACACAGTCCGAGCATGAAATTCGCATTTCTCTGCTTTGACATAGAGCGAGTTCTCCAGCAGGCGGCGGAGGACCAGCTGGACATGACAAATGTGTTCAGCCAGAGTCTTAGAAAAAATCAAGATGTCGTCCAGGTACACAAAAACAAATTTATTCAGCATGTCACGCAGCACATCATTCACTAGAGCCTGGAACACCCCTGGAGCGTTGGTGAGACCAAATGGCATAACCAGGTACTCATAGTGACCCGTATGAGTGTTGAATGCGGTTTTCCACTCGTCACCTTCTCGTATGCGCACTAAGTGGTAAGCATTTCTAAGGTCCAGTTTGGTGAAGATTGTGGATCCCTGGAGCAACTCAAAAGCAGAGGTTAGTAAAGGCAGAGGGTACCTGTTCTTCACCGTGATGTTGTTCAGACCTCGATAATCAATGCAGGGCCGAAGAGAACCATCCTTCTTCCCCACAAAGAAGAACCCGGCACCAGCAGGAGACGAAGACGGGCGGATGATCCCAGCTGTGAGGGAATCCCTGACATACTCCTCCATGGCCTTTCTTTCAGGGGAAGACAACGAATATAGGTGACCCTTGGGAGGAGCCGTACCTGGGAGGAGATCAATCGCACAGTCGTACGGACGATGTGGGGGCAGAGAAGTGGCTCTGGTCTTGTTGAACACTTCCCGGAGGCCATGGTAGCATTCTGGGACATTTGAAATGTCAGGAGTGGCGCTGGGAGGTACTGAGCTGGCAGGCAACGAGGCAGCACGCAGACAGGTCAGGTGGCAGTCATTTCCCCACTCCATGACCGTTCCGGAGACCCAGTCGAGGTGGGGATTGTGGAGACGGAGCCATGGATATCCCAGGATCAGGGGTTGGCTGGGAGACCTGAGCAGATGGAAGCGGATGGTCTCTTGGTGGTTGCCTGACAACAACATCAATATGGGAACAGTGATGTGGGTGACGATTCCGATCATATGACCTTCCAGGGTCCGGACTGGAATGGGGGCGGGCAACTGGTGGCTTTCTACGCCCAGCTGACGAGCTAGTTCAGTATCCATGATGTTTGCTTCGGCGCCAGAGTCCACCAGGGCTGCAAGAGTGCGGACAGTGTTAGACGTGTGAAGACCAACTTGGATCAGAAGTTTACGACTGACGGAGGACTGAAAGTTCATTGAGCTCACCCAGACTCCTCCTACATCTGGTGAGCTTTGGCTTTTACTGGACAGGTGGCGACTCGATGTCCATCTCCGCCACAGTAGAGGCACAGGTTGGACGTGATGCGTCGCTGGCGCTCAGTAAGTGTTAAAGAGGCACGGCCGATCTCCATCGGTTCAGACTGGTCTAGCTGGTTAGATCTTGTGGCAGAGGAAGATGGAAAAGCAGCTGAATCGCTCCATGCACTGGTGGACGGATTGTGGCGACCTCTCTCACGACGGCGGGCCTGGATCCTATGGTCGATGCGGACAGCCAGGGCAATGGCTTCGTCGAGGGTGGAGGGTTGATCGTGGGCAACCAGTTCATCCTTGATGTAGTCTGCCAGACTGTGAAGGAAGGCGTCCACCAATGCATCCCCATTCCAGGAGCTCCGACTCGCCACGGTTCTAAAATCAATTGAATGATCTGCCACTGACCTCCGCCCTTGGCGAATGCACATCAGGGTCCGTGATGCCTCAGTAGTTGTGGACTCCAAGTCGAAGACCTTGAGCATTTCTTCAGAAAACTGATTAAAGGTAGCACACGCAGGCGTCTGGCGCTCAAACTCTGCCGTTCCCCACAGTCGAGCTCGTCCCGTCAGGTGTGTAATCACATAGCCGACTTTAGCCCCTTCAGTGGAAAAGGTTCTGGGTTGCAGGGAAAACTGGACACGACAGCTTGTCAGAAACGCCCGTACCTGAGTTGGATCGCCGTTGAACCGCTCTGGATTGCCAATCTTGGGTTCAGGAGCTTCAGCAGCAGCGGCCATGACCAGAACTGGTGATTCAGGAGCTGGACCAGATGATAAAGCAGCTGGAGCTTGGTCGACAGGCGGACTGGCTAAAGCTGGGCTGCTGGGTTGACTGGCTGGAACAGAGCTGGTGGACGCAGACGAGGGGTTTAGGTTGGTGAGAAGTTGAATTATCATTGCGAGTTGTTGTTGCTGCTGCTGAATTTGTTGCTGTTGCTGCTGGAACTGCTGTTGCTGTTGATGACCAATCTGAAGCATGGAGGCCATGTCGCCAGCCATGCGGTTCACCTCTCGCTCTGTTTGCTCCAGGCGTTGCATGGCAGTAGGTTGATCCGGTCCGTTGGTCTCCATGCTGGGTTGAACATGCGCTGGATCCATGTGTTTGGTCAGATCGTTCTGTCAGTGCGGACAGAGGAGGACCCAATAGCACAGTTTAGTCCAAAAGTTTAATAAGTATCTGGAGGTAGAAAGCAGGAATCTCGGTTCTGGATCACTGGTGGGAGTCAGAGTAACAAACAGGCAGACAGGTTACATATGCAAGGTTGCAGACGATCTGACAACTGTGGAGTGAAAAAACTGGGTCTTATATACAAGAGGTGGTAATCAGAAAATGCAGAGCAGCTGGCAGGTTGACGGGAGCAGAGCAGAGACAGGTGCATGTCATCAGCCCAAGCAGAGAGCTCATGACACATTGGTAAACTGAACATGCTTCATAGTTGAACATGACAGCAGCGATTAATCAACAATGCACCAAGCTAGTCATCAGCTTTATCTCTTTTTATTAGTCAATGGTTTTAGGTTGTCGCATAGTTGGTCGTTTGTATTAGGGTTAGTAAACCCGTTTGAGTTTTTTTATTCATCATAATTTTGTCTGCTTTTTTGGAACTTAATTGTTTTTTTCCACCTATCAGTAGCATGGTTCACACTTGGTTTATGACCTGATGTATGTTCAGTATCGGGGATTATTATACAAGGATGTTTAGAGGCCAATCTTTATGTCTTCTTGGATAAACTGTGCAGATGAAAGTGGTGCAGAAATGAGAGGCTAATCCCCTAACCCCTTTTTCTCATAATGGTTATTATTCCTTTTAGACAATGAAAATTCTAAATTCTGTCTCTTATTTAGACAAATAAAAACACTTTTAAACTTAAATTCCAGGGTCATGACAATACTGTTTTGATTCATTCTCAGTCATTGTCTTTTTTGTGTGATATATTTCATCACTGGCATAGAGGTGTTCAGTACATGGTTCTACCGACATGCACTGTAAAGTCATGGTTGCTTTAATTGCAGGTTTCAGGTAATCTACATAATTTGGTCTATTATTTCTAATATTCCTCTGGACAATAGTTCTTAGGTTTTTTTAATGAGGTTCCGGTTTGTTCAGGTTTTATTGCCAGTATTCCCAAAGAACACCTTGTTTATTGAACCAGTCTTCCAAAACCTCCTTGTAGATTGTCGTGTTGACTGTGGACTTTTTTTTTTATCCTTGTTAAATAATTTCACTTACTCCTCAATTTTCTTTTTTATTCTAGAAACATCATTCAAGGTCTTCACCTGATACTAGCTCTTCTGATGAAGACCATTTGCTCATCCCTAAGTTAAGAAGGACCAAAAGCATTGTGGTAAGTTACACTATTTAGTAATCATGAACTTAAAAAAACCCAGAATGGCCATTTGAGATTTATTTTCCTTCTGGAATATTTTTTTTCTAGATGAACAAACTTGATAATTTGGAGTCCGATGACCTATTTGACCCTTCATCAAATGAGAGTGGAGAAGAATATGTTCCTAAAAGTAGTGAGGAATACTCTGAAGATACTGACACAAGCGAAATTATGGAAACTGACGATCAGAAAAGACTCCTCCTCTGTCATTTTAAGAAAGTTGCAGTTTCACCTCCCCCTGTGATGAAGGAGAACAGTAAAGATAAATGTACGGAGAGGGGACTTCACAGGGGACGTTCACCAACAAAAAAGCATGAAAAATTTCATAAATCCAAAAGGCGACGTTTTAGTCCTTCACTCTGTCGCACTAAATGCATTGGTGAGGCTCAGTCAGCTGATCAAATTGGACGTTCAAGTGAAGACGACAGCTCTGCCACATCAACACCTGTTGCAGAAGATGATGGTGTATCTTACTCTTCAGTTGCAGATGATAGATGTCCTAAAGTTTCTCCTGTCATACCTGCTGTTTCAAAAAGTCAGGATGGGTCACGCATTTACAACAAAAAGCAGTACTGTTTGTACTGTAAACAGGGATACATAAAAATTTCAAGGCATTTGGAGTGTGCTCATTACAACAAACCTGAAGTTGCACAAGCCATAGCTTTTCCCAAAGGCTCCAGGGAAAGAAGGTTACACCTCGAACATTTGAGAAACAGAGGCAACTTTGCACATAATGTTGAGGTGCTTAATAGTGGCACTGGAAGACTGGTTCCACGCAAGCAACCAAGGGAAACATCTGAATCACAAAATTATCTCCACTGCACCTTTTGCCAAGGATTATTCACAAAAAAAGTCCTCTGGAGGCACATGACAATCTGCAAGTTCAAGCCCAATGTTGTCAAGAAACCTGGCAAAACACGAGTTCAGGCGCTCTGTGCATTTGCTGTTCCCCCTCCCCCAGGAGTGAAGACAGAGTTCTGGAAGTTGTTGAACTCCATGATTCAGGATGAGGTGTACTCTGCTGTAAAATCTGATGAACTCATCATTGAATATGGACAGCATCTTTACAATAGACTGGGTTATGATCCCACAAAACATGAGTACATTCGTCAAAAGATGAGAGAACTTGGAAGACTTTTGATACATTCAAAGAAAATTACCCCCATGACGACGATTGAAGAACACATTAAACCTGCAAATTTTATGCTGGTTGTGGAATCTGTAAAATCCCTAGCAGGTTTTACGGTTGAAACAAACACCTACAGGTGCCCTAGTTTAGCGTTGAAGATTGGATACAGCTTGACAAAAATTTCACAGCTGGTTGAAAGCCGTGCAAATGTGCAGAAGAATTACAGTGCAGCTAAAGATGCTCGTGCATTCCGAAATGTTTATGAATCGAGATGGAATGAGTTTGTGTCAGCTGCATCTCTGAGAACACTCCAGGAATCAAAGTGGAATGCTCCACAGTTGCTTCCCTTTACTAAAGATGTCCAGACTCTTCATTTACATCTAAGTGAGCAACAACAACATTTTTACAACCAATTATCAGCAGAAGTATCCTCACAAACCTGGATGAATCTGACCAAAGTCACCCTGACTCAAGTGATTCTGTTCAACAGACGCCGATCCGGGGAAGTATCAAAAATGTCCCTTTCCGCATATCTGTCTTCGATTCCGAATAGTGATCAGGATGATTTGAAAGAAGCTCTATCTGACCTTGAAAAAAAACTGTGCAAACATTTTAGAAGATTAGAAATAAGAGGGAAAAGGGGCAGAAAGGTACCAGTCCTACTGACTCCAGAAATGCAGCAGTCATTGGATATGCTTGTCAGCAAACGACAGGAATGTGGTGTACCTACAGAAAACATCTACTTATTTGCAAGACCATTCGCAATGAGTTGCTATCGTGGCTCTGATTGCCTTCGGCATTTTGCTAGCACCTGTGGAGCCAAAAGACCAGACACATTGACATCAACAAAGCTGCGCAAGCAAACAGCAACTCTGTCTCAGATTTTGAACCTGAGCAATACAGAGTTGGATCAGCTAGCAAATTTCCTTGGTCACGATATAAGAGTTCATCGCCAGTTTTACAGGCTTCCAGAAGGCACCCTTCAGCTTGCTAAAATCAGTAAAGTACTCATGGCACTGGAGCAGGGACGTCTTGTTGACTTTAAAGGAAAAAGCCTGGATGACATAACCATTGACCCTGAAGGTACTGCTTGTCTTTTTTTAGCATGTATTTCTATGTAAATTATTTAATGCATTGCTTTTATTTTTGTTATTGCCATGTGACAAAATGTTGATCCAGTTGTGGTGCTTTTAAACCAATTACAGAGAATGTGAAGTTGGACAGTGAGGAAGAGGCAGAGTTTGAGTCAGATCCTAAGGGTAAGCAATAGGTTTAAATAAGTAAGTAAATAAATTAATACAGCTTATATTATTTTTTTACTTTTCATTTCAGAGGATCAAGTCACATCCATCGGGGAACATAGACCAGAAATGGAGGACAGAAATGCCGAAATACAGGACAATAGGACACCTTCACAAACCAGCAAAAGTAGTTCACCTAAAAAGGGTAAAAGTAAGTATTCCACTCATTTGTCCCTCTACTCCCTGCCCCTCTCCATCTTATAGAATTCCTCTAGGTTTTTGTTTGAATTCTATTTTTTATGCATATCAAAGCTGTTTAGTGAATTTTCTCAATGTTTTTCAAATGCATTTTATATTAAATGTGTTTGAAGAATAGATGAAGATAAATTATCCATATATCTTTTTCATTAACATTATTAGTTTTTAAGAGAATGTTTTGCTTTTTTTTTTGCCACTTTTTGGGAGATTCGTCTAATTGAGTATGAGTATATCTTGCAATTGTAAAACAAAATAATCTTTAAGTATGATATTGCTTTGATTTCATTTTAGCTTAAAAAAAATATATATATATATATAATGTGTGTGTGTGTGTGTGTCAGGCCTGAATTTATTTTACATGTATTATTAACTTTGGTTTTACAGATCGCCAGCCATCTAAGAGGAGAACTTGGGAGAAAGCAGAGATCCTTGCAGTTGAAAAGCACTTGATGCCATTCATCAACACATGTCGTGTTCCAGGGAAGACTGATTGTGAGATGTGTCTAAAACAGGAACCTGTTGCACTCAGACACCGAAATTGGCTAGCTATTAAGTTTTATGTCAAGAATCGCATAACAGCCCTCAAAAACAAAGTTTAGAAGGTTTTAATTTCAAACTTCTTTTAAGTGCTTTAGTTGCTTAGTCATGTCATAGACATTTCAGTTTGTCTTTGTCTTCCTTTAAAGTACAGGCAATAGGACATTTTTTCGTTCTGACATTGCTTCACAATAACTTAAAAAAACTGAGGGTACTGAGGGTGATTTCAAGACTGTTTATCCCTGTTAGTTTATTGGTAAATGGGCAAATATACCAACCTGATGCTGCATATGAAACGTAAAGGAACGTTTGCGGAACGGTGGAATGAACAATGTAAATATGTGTGCAATTGGCAACAACTCTAGTTTACATTTGAACCACAGCCATGAATAACTTTGCCTGTTCTTGGGTGTTCTTAAGAGAAACAGGCTCCTAATCTGACATTAGGACAGATAGGGATATCTTATTTAAAAGCAGAAGTAATTTCAGTTTGTAATTTTTAAGTTAAGTTGTTGGTTTGCATAGCATTTACAGGGGGGAAAAATCCCATCAAGAGTTCTGTTGATGGGAACAATAAATGTTCATTATTCTACACATTTTATACATCATCACAGAGGACTCAGAGCGGTCTCCACAGGAACAACACTCAGCCTCTGCGGTTGCTACCTCGATGCAGCTCAAGAAGTCTTGCCTGTAATTTGACCAATAGTACATATGATATAAAGTGACTGCGAGGAGCAGAAACCAGAGCATTCAAGGATTTACAGCTTTGATCATGAAAACTAAATCTGCCGCTATTGGAAAAACCAAGTTGGTTAGTTCAAAAATGAGCATATATGATTTACAAGGCTTTGCAATGCCTTTAAATACTGAGCCATACTCGTGAGGCACATGGCTAACCTTCAACTATTATTTCTCACTTTTCGAGAAACTTGAGTAACACCAGTTGAACAATAAACGTTCAGGTTCTGTAGAGAAAGAGATATTTCCTCTGTTTAATTAGGACATCCTTATTTGAGCTCACTGAGTCACAGACACTGATGCAAGGCTCGCTGATTTTGTTACTTCTTTGGTGACCCTGACCTTGGGGCAAAGTTGTTTAATTTAAATGAGATATAAATGTTTAAGGGCTTCAGGTGCTTTGCCTTGTTTATTCCCACGTGTGGGTGAAGTTCTTATGCCTGTTAAGTTTATTAGTAAATGGAAAAAAAATAACCAACCTGATGCTGCATTTGAAACATAAAGGAATGTTTAGCGGAATGGAGGAATAAACAATGTAAATTTATATGCAATTGTCAACAACTGTAGTTTACATTTGAATCACAGCCATACATAATTGCCTGTTCTTTTTAAGAGAAACAGGCTCCTAATCTGACATTAGGACCGATAGGGAGATCCTATTTCAAAGCAGAAGTAATTTCACTTTGTAATTTTTAAGTTAGGTTGTTGGTTTGCACAGCATTTACAGGGGGGAAAAATCCCATCAAGAGTTCTGTGGATGGGAACAATAAATGTTCATTATTCTACACATTTATATGCCTTTGTCATTTATTTGATACATAAAAGTAAAATAAAAAACAATTTCCAGATGTATTAAATCAAAAAAACTAATGGAAATTAAATGTTGCTATAACATTTGGTCTGAGTTCTTCAGAGTCGTAGATGTTGATTGTTGTGGGGAGGAAGGATTTCCTGTTTCATTGAGTATTACAATGGATCTAAAGAAGCCTCTGAGTGCAAATATCTGAAATTCTAATGAAGAGGATGATGGTTGTTTCCGTTTGTTTCATGAAGAATCCTTTGAACGATCCTCTCAAGAGAATTTCCACAGTAGTTCCCAGAACAGAATTATTCTATTGAGTTTTTTTAAATCCCTGGCCCTGATACTAACCCAAGAGATGATGGCAAAAGAGATGTCACTCTTTGCAACAGATTAATAGAAGGTATAGACCCTCTTGCTGCAAATATGGAAGGATCTTAACTTTCTCAAGAGGTCCGGCCTGCTCTTCCACCATGTTACATTAAAGAGCATGTATCTCACTATTCTCCTGGGGATAGTGTTATTCAAGCAGACATGTATTTAGTCTGTCCCATATTCAGTTAACATTAAAGTTCTTCGAGTGCATTCATGCTGGTACCCTTAAGACAATCCTGCAGGGCTCCTTCAATACTCTGACCATCTTGTCACAGTCCTCGTCATCACAGGTTGCCCTTAACAAGGTTTATAATCTGATCAAAGGGACAAGATTATGATCTGATGTCCAAGGAGGAAGTCCTACTTTAGAAATGTATGCATAATTTTAATCCCTTTATGTAGCCCTTTTAAAAGAATAAATTATAATAAATGTACCAGCTGTTCCAACATGCTGCTACCTTAAGTGATTCAAGACTGAAATGAGTGGTTAACTCAATGTTTTTATCTATTCAAAAGTAGATTTCATCGAACAGTGAACTGTGGTGGCTGTTAAAGTGTTTTAAACCTAGATTTGTGCTAATGGTACCATCAATGTAAGAAAAACTGATAAGTGTATGTGTAATACCCCACTTACTACTAAATACCTGACACGTCCCCAAAAGGCAGGTTCTTATCAAGTTGGAAACTTTACTTTGTTTTATTGGAAATTCAAAGTGACCTTTTGGTTCACTGTCATTGTAGTATGCTACTTGATTTTTTGCAGAGCTATATTGCCTTCAGAAAGGGTGGTTCCCAGAAAGCATGGTCTTGTCTTGAGTCCCAACTACGGCTTATAAACAAGGCTGTGTGTGTGTGTGTGTGTGTGTGTGTGTGTGTGTATGTTCTACCATCTTAATGGGGACCATCACAGGTTTTTAACCTTTGAAGTCAGGACATTTTACAAAGTATGGCAGTGTTAACCTCTGTGTGTGTGTGTGTGTGTGTGTGTGTGTGTGTGTGTGTGTGTGTATGTGTGTGTGTGTGTGTGTGTGTGTGTGTGTGTGTGTGTGTGTGTGTGTGTGTGTGTGTGTGTGTGTGTGTTCGAATCAGGCCTCTCCTCACTTTTCAACCCCATATGCTGTTTTTACTCATTTATTTAATTGTATTTACTTATTTATATCTATATACATATATTTTTTTATTTTTGCAGCCCGTGATACGATCCGGAGAAGACGATCCTTAAGAAAGAGGAAAAGACCCAGTCTCATTACACTAAGTTCTACCCTCAAGATAGTCCAGAGAGTGATTCCGAAGCTCGAGACAAAAGTGATTACGATTCGAAGGCTTGCAACGGGTAAATAATTTCTTTCGCCTACAATAAATAATGAAATCAATAAATCCCTATGTCCTTCTTTGTTAAATCTCTGTATTTACAATTAGTTTATTATATCATAACGAATCATTGTTCTTCCACCTCTTCACACACATGAAATCACCTTTTTCTACAATTAGGCCACCGTATAATAAAATGAATAAATCCTCCGCATCCTTTTTTCTTTATTATATAATAATGAATCAATGCATTTCACCTATTTCTAAATATGAAAGCATCCTTTTTCTACAATTAGGCCGCCGTATAATAAAATGAATAAATCCTCCGCATCCTTTTTTCTTTATTATATAATAATGAATCAATGCATTTCACCTATTTCTAAATATGAAAGCATCCTTTTCTACAATTGGGCAGTCGTATAATAACTCCCCATTCATACTATATTAAATATCTGTATTTACAATTAGTTCATGGCATATTAAAACATTATATTTTCATCTCTTTCCACATATGAAACTACCTTTTTCTACAAATAGCTTGTAATATAATAAATGAATGTTTTATTCTTTCCTGATTATAGTTGTTCTGTTCTATTACAGAAGCTGCATCGATTATTCAACAAATTCCATACTGCGGCCGCAGAGGAACCTACTACAGTCGGAGAGCTGAGGAGCTTCTGAGAAACTGCATCTTTCTCCTGAAAGAAAGCGCCAAGATCTCATTGCTACAGTAGAGTTAACCTTTTAAATTGTGACCTCTGTTAAAATGGGTAGCCAGCAACTGAGAAATGCATTGAATGAAATTGTTGAAGCTGTGAATGAACTCCGTAATCTCCCTGTACACCCTGCAACCGAATTTCTCAATCTAACCCCAAATTCCCCAGTCAGAACTCAGGGTCCAGATTTGGACCTTGAATGTTTACTATCTGTAGAACGAGCCATCGAACGATTAAATGATTCTTTCTCTCAACCATACTCGCCTGAAAATAATTCCTTAGAGTTTCAACAGCAAGTTACAAACGCTTTACACGAAATCACACAAATGGTTAATGACCTTCAAAATCTTCCTGTTCAGCATGTGCCTGGTTCTTTCAATGTAGCTCCACATTCACCGTCCAGGTTAGAACAAGCGGTCCATCAATTAAACGTTTCTCTCTCTCAAACATTTAGCCCTAATCCTACAAACGCTCAGTATGTGCAACACGGTGGGGCTCTTGTAGAAAACGGTGAACAAAATCCCACTGGTTCTTTCAATACTGCTTTGCCAAATCCCACATCCAACCAGCCTCAACAGCCATCTCTCATTGCACCCGACCGAGCGGATCAACCCTGCACCAGTCATGGACAGTCAGCTGCAAACAGCTCTGAACATACCCAGCAAACTCAGAGAGAGCGAGAAGGTTTCAATGTTACAGAAATAAGACGTCCTTTCAACGTCATTGCCTCGCGAGCCGGCGACGCTCCCAACCCCGCCGAATTTTACACACAAGTGTATCATATTCTCACCGAGCTCGCAGAGTCAGCTGCTCGCCTTGCCTCTCGTAGCGATATTATTCAGCTTGAATTGAGCGGAGAAGGATTTTCTCATCACGCCATCGTTCAGGTAAATGATGAACGTGATTCAATTCTGCCTACATTTCTGGAATTTTTAGAGGATTTAACGCAGTCAAACGCAGAATTGCCGGATCCAAACAACTTAGAAATGATTGTTCAGGTTGTAAGAAACCCTCATGGAGGTGTCAAACGTAAAGCCGAAAAAACATTGGACTGTGAACTGATTCGTAAAAAACGTCAACATTTGTATATCGTCGCCAATCGTTCTGATCAGCTTTGTTTTTCAATCAGTCTTGCCCATCTGTGTAACCCTGCTTTTACAGATGCCCAAGCCGTGCAGCAAGCTGTACTTTGGCAACGCACAGCGGGCCTCACAGAGCAAACCCCCGTCACTTTCAGCGACGTGCAAAAATTTGAAAAGATTGTCAACAGGAAAATTGTCGTTTTCTATAAAGACGGTAAGGACGCAATGCTTCGTAAATTCCAGACTGACTTTTCCGATCGTTCAAATCCTCTTTTTCTGCTTCTGTTCAAAAACCATTATTACGGCATTAAAAACCTGACAGGGTTCACCGGTTCTAACTATATTTGCAACTACTGTTTTACCGGTTTCCAAAACATAAACAGGCATAACTGCGAAGGTCATTGTTCAGTTTGTCTTGATCCGAAATGTACTCTGCAACAGCACAACTCTGTACAATGCACAGATTGTAAACGAATCTGCCGTAATTCATTCTGCCTCGATAGACACAAGGTCCCCAGATTGAGACCTAACCTCGGAAAGCATGTGAGTAACTGCGAAACAACTAAATTCTGTCCTCTGTGTAAAAGGCTATATGATCTAGCAGCAGGTGGGGGTAGCAAGCCTCATGAGTGTTCAATAAAATGCACGGTCTGTCGTCAGAAAGTCCCTAGCGGTGTTGATGTAACGTTAAACGAGCATCAGTGTTACATTCAACCCACACTGACAGACCCTGAACTCGGCAATAAACTGGTTTTTTACGATTTTGAAACCTTTACAGATCAAACCGGGAGACACATCCCATTCCTTGTCTACACAAAAACTTTGGCGGGAGATGTTTGGTACTCTTACGGACTGAACTGCGTTAGGGATTTTCTGCTCCATTTCAGAAATCCTCGTTACAGAGGTTTCACTTTCCTAGCTCACAACAGTCGTGGGTTTGACTCTTACTTGGTTCTGAGTGTGATGGTTGAATTGGGCATTAAACCACATTTAATAACACAGGGAAGTAAAGTTCTCTGTTTTACCGAGCCTGATTATGATCTGAAATTCACCGACAGCCTTTCATTCCTTACTATGAAACTCAGCCAAATGCCAAAAGCATTAGGATTCACCGATCAGTGTAAAGGGTTTTTCCCTCACTTGTTCTCCTCTGAGAAGACTTTAAACTACGTGGGTCCGCTTCCTCCCCCCTGCTTCTACGCCGTAGACCGCATGAATCCCGCCGAACAGGAACGGTTTTACATTTGGTACAGCGAGGCTTGTAAACACCCCTTTGACTTTCAGAAAGAAGCTCTTCATTATTGTCAAAATGATGTGGAGATTCTTTTCAAGGCTTGTGTGAAATTCAGAGAAGAGTTCTTTAAAGAGACAACCGTGGATCCTTTAAAGTCAATCACCATTGCCTCAGCTTGTATGAATGTGTTTACATCCAATTTCCTCCCTCCTAACACTCTCGCGATCCCCTCCCCGGTGGATTACCGACGTCAATGTAAAACATTTTCGAACGCGTCTATTCAGTGGTTAGAATGGGTGGCTCAGGAACGCGGCATTTTCATTCAGCATGCGCTCAATAAAGGTGAAAAGAAAATCGGCCCTTATCAGGTCGATGGATACGCGGAGGTTGAACGGGTGAAAATCGCGTTTGAGTTCAATGGGTGTTTTTTTTCATGGGTGTCCCACTTGCTTTCCACCCGACCAGACCTGTCCTCTCAGGAGGGTTTGCTTTGAAACATTTCACTCTGCTACCATGGAGAGAGCGAGGTTATTGCAATCGGTTTACGGCGTGCAATTAGAAGTTATATGGGAACACGACTGGATCCTAATGAAGGAGTCGCACCCGGGTCTCAAAAGGTTTCTACAGTCTTTCAACGCACCGGAGCCTTTTTCTCCGCGTGATGCCTTATACGGCGGCAGGACTTGTGCTCTCAGACTCCGGTACACGGCGGAGGAGGAGGAATCGGTGCATTATGTAGATTTTACCTCATTGTACCCGTACGTGAATGCAAACTGTCCCTATCCTCTCGGCCACCCTAAAATCATCTGCAAAGATTTTGACGATCCGCGTAACTATTTCGGGTTCATCAGGGCGACCGTGTTTCCACCCCGCGGTCTGTTTTTTCCCGTTTTGCCGTACAAGACATCTACCGGTAAACTCGTGTTTACTCTCTGCCGTGCTTGCGCAGAAATGAACTACCAGGCAGGCCCATGCAGCCACACTGACCGAGAGAGGGCGTTGACGGGGGTATGGGTAACCCTCGAATTCAACAAAGCTCTGGAACTCGGTTACACCGTCGCTGAAATCACAGAGGTTTGGCATTTTGAGAACCAGAGCAGTTCAATCTTTAAACCATATATCCACACTTTTCTCAAGGGTAAGCAGGAAGCTTCAGGTTTCCCCGCTGAAGCGACGGATGAGGAGAGCAGGTTAAAGTATGTGGCAGACTACAAACTGAACCAGGGCATCCAGCTAGATGTACGGAAGATCGAGGTCAATCCCGCTAAAAGGCAAGTGGCTAAACTGTGTTTGAACAGTTTTTGGGGAAAATTTGCGCAGAGAAATGATCTGGGTCAAACTACCATTGTCACAGACTCAGCTGAGTTTTTTAACTTCCTGTTTTCAGGTAAATACACGGTCATTTACTTTCACTTTCTGAACGATGACATGTGTATGATTCAGTGGAAATACAACAAACGGTGCATCTCCCCGCCCAACAGGGTGAATAATGTATTTATCGCGGCGTTCACCACAGCACACGCACGGTTGAAACTATTCACCTGTCTCGAACCGCTTCAGGAGCGCGTTTTGTACATTGACACAGACAGCCTGATCTACGTGGTTAAACGGGGTCAGACCTCCCTCGAGCTGGGAAATTATTTGGGGGATTTAACGGATGAGCTGGGAGGTGATACCATACAGCAATTTGTTTCAACAGGCCCCAAAAGCTACGCTTACCAGACAAGAAACCAGAAAAAAGTTGTGATGCGTTGTAAAGGCATCACTCAAACTCAGGAATGCAGTGAGAGGGTGAATTTTGACAGTGTGAAAGAGTTGGTAGAAGGTTATCTGCAGGGGTCTACAGGGGGTGTGTTAGAAGCTCCGCAGCATACCATCAGGAGGGATAAAAGAAACTTCCAACTTAAAAATGCCACATTTCAGAAAAAGTTCCGCTTGGTGTATGACAAAAGAAGGCTTTTTCCTGACGGAACAACTCTCCCTTTTGGTTACTAAAAAGGTTAACCGAGAACAATGTCGCTCTCCGGTGAAACACAGGAGATTGAATTTGACCCTAGATTCAAAACCCCTTTTTCATGTCTGATAGTGGGTCCGAGCGGGTGTGGAAAATCTTTTTTTGTTAAACGTGTTTTGCAGAATTGTAACCATGTTATGGATGTTGTACCTGTAAATATTGTATGGATTTATACATCTCTTCAACCCATGTACGCTGAATTGCAGAGAATGAATAAAAAGATTAAATTCATCGAAGGACTACCTGATTCTTTTGATGATGAAAATCTGTTTCCTCCTGATCAGAATCATCTGGTTATATTGGACGATGTAATTTTCCAGGCTTCGGAGCATCCTGAAGTGGTCAAGATTTTTACGCAATACAGACATCACAGAAATATGAGCGTGATGATGCTGACTCAGAATGTGTTTCATCAAGGCAAGTACAGCCGCACCATCAGTTTAAATACTAATTATATGGTGTTGTTTAAGAACCCCAGAGATAAACTGCAGCTGAATATATTAGCCCGTCAGATGTTCCCGTCAGAGAAAACGTTCTTTATGGAGAGTTTTCAAGACGCCACCAGAGAACCTCACGGGTATTTAATCGTCGATCTGACTCCCACTTGCCCAGATCGTTTCAGACTGAGAACGGGGATGCTCCCTGGTCAGTGGCCGGCTGTGTATGTACCCAAGTAAATTAATTTACCATGTCAGCTCGCATAAAAAGGAACATACCTCTTTTTAGGGCTCTGTATCATGCCACCCCACAGAAACGGAAAGACATTCTCGCTCACTGCTCGCCGGATTTTCTCAAAGCCTTGTGTGAAATAGCTCTGAACATCTTAAAAGGTAACGTTAAAGTATCTCCCGCTCAACATAAAAAACTGCAAAAGCAGAAAAAGATCATCAGACTGCTGGCTGATAAAAGAACGGGTTTAAAACGCAAGCAGCTGGCTCTGAAAAATCAAACAGGTGGGTTTATTTTACCCCTGCTAAGCGTTGTGGCCCCTTTAATCGGAGAGTTGGTGGGAGGTCTCATCAGGAGATGAGAAAATGTCTCTTAGGACGGCGCAAAAGATGTATCTCGTCTCTCCGCATCAGTTCAAACGTTTGACTCCGTCAGAGCCTTCTATCAGGCAGACGGCTGAAGAGGATTTGGATTCTAAAATGAGAGAGATACTGAATGAACCGGGACTAAGTTCTTATGAAAAAATTAAAAGGTACAACGCTCTTCTTCAGAGATATCTGACTCTGATCAAACAAAGTCAACTGGAGGAACCCAGAGTGACTTTAACTTTGCAGCGTAACCCTACCCCGGACAATAATGACGGTGAGGCGGACTCTGATTCTACTGCTTCTACACCCTCTCCTATGGAATTGGATGAAACCGCCAGCGAAGTTCTAAAAGCTCTACCAAACAGAGATCGCAAAAACGCAGAATACATATTGAAAAAGTTGTCCCTACATGGTACGAGTTGGACGTCGAAAGGCGAATTTGTTTATCGGGATCGTGTGATGGGAGGCTCACATCTGGTCGATTTGCTGAAAAACCTTCTGCTCCCATTTAAGCGGAAAACACAGAGTCATGAACCTGTAGGTTGGACCCCGTTCATGACCGCCCTGAAGGAGCTAAACATCCCTGTGTCCTCAGTCAGTAATCCGCAAGCTCGTGACCAATACAGAGGCATGGCAGAAACGGACGTATCGGAGAAGAACGGAGCTAAACCTTTTGCAAAACGAAAAGGAAAAATTGTGTTGTCCCCTAAATTCTCCGGAATAGACTTTGAGCATCTAACCCCCTACAACGAACGAGTCAAGAGCAAAAGAGTCAAGAACCCTGCATGGTTGAAATTTTCTCCTTAAAACTCTGTATGAAATAAAAACTACAGAAATGAATTTGTAATAAAGAAAACTTTAATGTTTCAAATTATTCATGTATACAGTGTTTTTATTTTAGACAAGTTACAACTTGTAACAATCTTTAAACATTTGTAAAGAACACGTTCCGTGATTAAACGAGCACGAGGCCCTATTTTTTACACAACGCTGATATTTTTTCACAAAATCAAATACCATGACATCATTTTTATAAACACTGTCATCATAGGTAGCCAATATTTCATGCATCGATAGCCCGCAGGCTTTATGACAAAGATAATAAACACAATGATGACCGCACACGACTGATAGAGTGTCTTGAAGTTGACGAGTATGATACAATATTTTCGAGGATCTCTCTTTCAAAAATGTCACTATGCTCGAGGGATAAAATTCGAAATCCGGAGGAAATCCGTAAGAGTCGAAAAAGGTGGCTCTATCATTCTCTTCCAAAGTCAGAGCTAGCCAGTGTTCACCAGGCATGTGTGAAGGATGAGTGTTGACGATAAAATAGGCCGGGGCACTGTACGTGCGTTTGAGTAATGGAAGCTGATCACAAGCCCAAACGCCGCAAAATAGGTCCCCCAACAGGTGATGCATAAGACTCTCGATCTCGTGGTTATTCATGTTTTAATAATAATCCACCAGGACCTGCCTTTTTGAATCAATTTCCAAAATTGAGTCGTAACACGCGTACACAATCAGGGTGGTCGTGTGAGGCAGCGGAACTCTGAATCTCATTTCCAGTCTCAAATTGCCGTTGCACACCGGTGACAGAGCGTCTGCGTCCTCGCTCGGATTGAGATTAAAGACAAACAGGGAATAACCCTCGTTAAATTCCTCACGAGCGATGCTTAAAGGAAGGTCTTTTAAATGACGACCTGTAGAGGTGAACATGTTGTAATATTCCCTGACTGAAATACCGTTGTTGAATTGGGGTTGAAACGCTTTGGCGGGGACCTGTCTGCCGTCTTTGCAGAGCGCTAAATATTCCACATCCATATGCTTAAAGTTGAAAGGCGACATGCTTCTCCTTCCAGTGAATGCCTCGTGGTTGACCATACCTAAAACGACATATTTCGGCATCGTTCCCAAAAAGAGATTCTCCTGAGTACATATCCTGGAATTTTCAGGGACAGAGTACGTTTTCACATTCACGCGCGAAAGAGGATAGAGGGCGTTTCCTCTCATTAATGCTGAGGCATGCCCTAGTCGGATAGCCGGGGAGACTGAAACTTTTTTCATAAATAGCGAAGCCCCCAGAATTTTCAGTCGGAAGGTTGAATCACGCGGTCCCATGAGAGAGAAGGCGTCGCTGGCTCTGGTTAGTTTAACCCTCATATCGACAGAATTCAAGAGGAGTCTTTCGCAGAAGAAAATATCTGCGTGAAGAGGCCCCATCAGGTGTAACTCTCTGGAATTAGCGGTGAAAGCGGCTCTCTTGTTCATCCCCGAATTTGGACCGTCGGTGGTAACAATAGAGTCGATAGCTCCCGCTGTGTCTTTGTAAAAGAGGCCCGCGCTAAATTGGCTCTTTAACGTGTCTTCTGAATAGTTGAGCAGAGTTTCAATCATTGCTCTGTATGGGTGAGTTGCGCTACTCTGTGAAATTAACCTGTCCCCCAGAATAACGTCGCATTGACTAAACATTGTATTCAACGGGTAATTTATCAACCCGACAGCGGCGTCGTTAGCCAGGTCGCTTCCATCTGCGTTGGTGATCTTTAAACGGACATGAAGTAACGTATCGTTCAAATCCAAGTATTTCTCTCCATCTCCGGGGATAAAGAACTCGATAGGCCCGGTGTCTGTAATCGCTGACACGGGTAATATTTCTGTGTAGAGCTTATCTTCGATAGAAAGTTGTGTCATGGGGGCGGAAAACAAGTCCAGTTCCGCCAGCGTACATTCTGATGATTTCCGGTGTAAAAGAGCCATGTTTTATTGTTATTGAAAAATAATAATTCAGCTAAATATATCCTTGCTCACAACGGACCTCCTCCCTCTTGCTTTGCTCCTGCTGACTGATTTCTTCTTTTTGCGCTGCAGAACTATTTGTGAACGGCCAACACGTTGCCCCGGAGGTCTCTTTTTAGCTCTTCTTGACAAAACCATAACACCCGACCCCTCTTGGTTATTCACACCCTCGTGCGAGCCACTTATTTTCGTCATAGCTTTACCTATGACGTCCGAGGCGATGTTTGTGGCAGCCTTTTTCAGATGCGGTTTAGCAATAGCGAAGCCGGATTTAAATAAGGGTGATACGAAACGAAATAATTTTGAAAATATGGATCCTATCCCACGGCCGTACATAACAGGGGCGCCATAGAAGCCGGGTAATTCTCCCCCTACCTGGTTCTGGTAGTAAGGGATAAAACGGTGCGGATCCTCTCTCAAGAAAACCATGTTTTCACGATTGTCGTCGCTTCTTCCTCACGTTTTTAGAACGCTGCAACGTTGTCGTTGTGACTGGTTGCACAGCTATGAATGATTCTGGCCACAATCGTGTGTTTTTATAAGCATGAACCGTTTCACCTGAACGCTCTGCGTGAACCAACGGGTCTGAAATGTAGTTTCATGATGCACTTTCCGTATGTAAATTTCACCGGGGTGTTTTGATCCGTTTTAATTTCAACTTGTATATTTTCAATATGTTTCTTGGCAACGGGGAGATAGTAGGGGTTATGAAAGGTCTGCGTGATAATATCTCCAAAAACGCCCTGGACCTGAACTGTTCGCAAGAGGGGCGCGTATGCATCCCCCACTATCTGCGGCGCAACAACGTCGCTGTAAAAATAGAGGTGGTAGAAACCCGCTTTATAATCTATAGGGTGAGGGGCGTGCCAGTGGTCGAATTTGATCCATTCTCCGGGTTCCGCGCCGAGCACGTAGGCCAGTGGAGCGTGAAAACGTAGATGGTACTGAGCGCCGGCCTGGTAGGTGAGTATGTTTGCGAGTTTGTTAACCTTGAAATAAATATCTGAATCTGTCTTTCTCAGATGAGCTTCGATCTCTTTGATAAGCTGATTCATATTACTGTAGTATCCGTTTCCAATCTGTATGCGATGGACTTGTTCCTCGCTCGCTTTCCGCCATTCGAAAAAAGCATTTTCTGAAGGAACGTTATGCCATGTGTGTGGATAAGAAACCTCCGTCAATGCCACTTGCCATTCTCCTTGTAAATTGATGTGCTCGGCTAAATCCACGCGGAAACTCGATATGTTATTATCCTTAAAGACATCCAGGCTAGCGTTGGAGGGTAGCGTCAGGTAAAATCCTTCGTCCTGAGTTAAGTGGTCCATGTTGCACTGTCAACCGTCAGAGAGCAGCGTCTTCTTTTATACGTCTCGCAGGTCGTCGGCTCTCACCCAGCTGTTGAATTTCTCCGGCCAGTTTTTCCAACGTACTAAGACCTGTTTGACCCCCCGCACGGTGCGTTTGTCTAATATGTCACCCACTTGATACATTTTGTTTTTTGATATTTTCACCTTTTGAAGCTCTTCTGCGTAAAAAGAGCCTTGGACGGGCTCCCCGTCTAAATCTTTCAGTTTGAAGACGGGTGGAGATCGTTGTATCACTTCTGTAACTGTAAAGATTTCGTCCGTAAAACTCTGTTCATATTTCTTGTCAAACACGCCACGCAGCTTGGAGATTCTGACATGGTCACCTGGTTTAAATGCGGTCTTGACTTTTGTAGTGCGTTGGGGATTGGTCCCGTACAGATTTTGAAACACTTGAAAAGCGTTACTAGCGGTGACTTGGATAGGTGCCATTTTAATACTTGAATGATAACCGTGGTTGTAGCTTTTGATCAGATCCTGAAGCACGTTTAGATATCGGAGAGTGTTGTTTGCGGTAAAATATCTCCACATTCTTGATTTTAACGTACGGTTAAACCTCTCAACCACCGACGCTTTTATTTCACTAGCCGTGGAAAAATGTTTAATACCGTTTTTATCCATCAGCGCTTTGAATGATTTGTTGAAAAATTCTTTTCCGTCATCAGTTTGCAGTTTCTTTGGAATCTGACTCTCTTTTAAAACGGATTCAAAAGCTTTTACGACGTCAGAGGCTGTTTTCCTTTTTAAAGCCCTGGCATAGGCTCTTTTGGAAAATACGTCGATAACGGTTAATAAATAATTGTAACCGTCGTTTTCTTCGGACAAGCTCTGCATATCACAAAGATCGGCTTGGAACTGTTTCAGAGGCCCGGTGACAAACACTCTATTTCTAGGAAATCTTATTCTTGCGGGTTTATGCAAAGAATAAGCATCTTGTTCCGATAAAAAGTCTCGGACCTTTTCAAACGGTACCTTCTCTCCGGTTTCACTTTCCAAAGCTCTCTGTAGTCTATCTACCCCGCCGAAAGAGCCGGGGTGCGAAGGCGTGTAATATACCCGCTTCATTAACTTTTCTTCAGCCATACCTTCCCATGCACGTAGTGATGCTGAATGAAGGAAAAGAGGTCTGTATTTGGGTTTTTATATATTTTATTATTAATATGCATTTATTATATCACAAACTAATTGTAGAGAAAGTTCATTTCATATTTAGAGAAAGAGATTAATTTTGTTACGATGTCACAAACTAATTGCAGAAAATACTACTTTAATATATCACAAACTCAATGTAAAAAAAAAACACTCATTGGTTAGATAAAAAGAAAGACATTCTTTTAATACAATGTCATAAACTAATTGCGGAAAATACTAGTTTAATATATCACAAACTCAATGTAAAAGAAACACTCATTTCATATATCACAATCTAGTTGTAGAAAACAATCATTTCATATATCACAGACTCATTGTAGAAAACACTCATATAATATATATATATATAACAGAAAGATATGACAAAACATGCATGCTTTGGTTTCAAGACCCCTGCCAGTACTGCGTGATGGTTTCAAGTTGATCTTTTAAGTCATAGTTTTCTTGAACCAGCTGATTATACACCTCGCTGATGTGGTCATGCACCCGCTTGGATAGCGTCAATTCGTACAGATAGGCCTGTGCGACGGCATTGACTGTGTCGTTGTCTTGATGGATGTTGCGAGCGGCTAAAAACCGTTGAACGGCATCGATGAAACGCTCGTTATAAAGCATTCGCATTACACCGTAGTAATTACTTTCAAAGAACCGGTCCTCAAGCTGCTCCAAACATTCATGGTCTCTCTGACTCGGACGATCATTGATGCATCCGTAGCACTTTCCACGCATGTACTTTTCGATGGCGGTGCTCAAAAGATGGTGCACCACAGTTTTCACCGCTTTGATGAAGCCGAAGCGGATCCACCCGTCGTATTCATCAGCGCCGGTGTAAGCGTCTGGTTCCCCGGATGGAATCTGCACGTCCTCACGCGGTGATGGGGGTGGGGAGGCTGGAACTCCTTGGCCGAAGGGAAGTTGCGAGTCCTGGAGCTGTGAGTACTCAGACTGAGAACAGTCCGGGGAGGGTGGAAGATTCAGCACTTGTGAATCTTCCTCCTGGGTCTCTGACAGAGATGGCATGGCTGGAAGCCTGGCTGGAAGTGTGGTTGGAAGCGTGGAATTCTCATCCCGTAAAACAAAGTACTCGGGCCGTACATGCACGCCTCCTGGGGCATTGGCCCAGTCGTCGATACGCCTCTGCAGCGATGTGAGGAGACTCTCGCTGTCGCTGTCGAGTTCGGAAGAGGATTCAGGGGTTGGCGAGGGTGAAGGAGGGTGGTACGGTCCCGGAAAGAATTTGTCGCTGTCCGGGGAGCCATGCTGCGGTGATGTTGAAGCGGTAGTTCTTTCAACCGCGTAGTTGTTCATGGTTTCAGATGCTAAAAGTCTGGTCAGTGAAGCTGCATGGATGTTCCGATCGGTCTGCCCGGTTGTTTTTTTTATACTGAGAAGGGGTGTGGTTAACGTTGAAGGGGGGCGTTATCGGGTGTTGTGAGGAGGGCGGGTCTAAAAAGCAACCACTTTCTTGATCCCCCAAAACGTCCCTCCAGTCGCAAAAGTTGCAGAACAGCGTTGAGATCCGGTCTGCTATCATCTTGTCATGCCATGCGTTAAGCAGAAAAATAACCGGAGTTGTTTTATCTTGAGCCTGTCTCGGAGTTGCGCGGTAACCCCCCCCCCCCCCGTTTTTGATTGTCATGTTGGTGAGAAGATCCTATTTGTTGAAGCTGTGTCAGTTTCGAATTCCTAGAGTGGGGGAGGGGGCCGGAAATGGGGGAGGGGTACGGCTTCCTGGAGTGGGGGAGGGGACCGGAAATGGGGGAGGGGGACCGGAAATGGGGAGGGGGGACCGGAAATCAAAGGGGAGACCGGAAATCATGGGGGACCGGAAATGATTAGGGTCATTAATCACCCGTCAATTAAAAAGTGACAGACCATTATACACTATAATCTCTGTTGCGCAATGTCTGAATTGGACTCAGATGAGCCTGATTCAACCCACCTCCATCCCCTTCTCCATCATTGTAGCCAAGCTCCACCTGGCTTTTCCATGGTGCTCCCTTAACCTCGTCCCTATCAGAAAAGAAGATCCAAAAAACACAGCCACACAAACAGCTGACATGCAGCAGGAGTAACAAAGATGCACACGGCCACCTGCCCACCTATAAAGACGTTTGCCCCACCCATCAATCAGTGGTGCGCTCCGATCAGCACCTGGTGCCCACAGAGTGAGACCATGGAACACCATCTCACCAGAATTGCAAAATGGTACAAAACAACATGGCTATTTTGGAATTACATATTAATTATTGTTTTGCGTGCTGTTTGTATCGACGTGCATACATGCAAGTTTGGAAAAGTGTTCAAAATTTCCAGCTGACTTGTGTCTTACTCTTTGCTTGCAACTGAGGCAGGAGCTTAATATCATTGAAAGAGAATCGTTTTGCACAGTGTCTTGCATGTGTTGACACTGTAACTCCAGGATACTTCATTTGGCAATATGATTCAGTCGTAGTTTGTCAGATACAGAGACAACAATTAATAAACATTAAAGTATGGTTCATGAGTTAGGTTTCTGCAATATTATCAGCGTGGTGTTGGTGAATGCCCATTCATTCCCCAAACGGATTTGATGGGCACTGTCCCTGTTTGTTTGTCCCTGAACAAAAAGTGCTACACATTATCAATCTGTCGGGCCAGGTTAACTTTGTTGGCCCCAAAGAAATATTTGCCTTATGAAGGCTGTTCTAACATTTACAAAAACATACATAATACAAAATCTTACACTTGAGGGGTGTAACTTATTTTGATAAAAGATTGTTTGATTGGTAATTGATAATCCAAAATCTATAATTGGAATGGAACATATTTACAGGGTAACCATATTAGGACACAATAAAAATCATCTGATCTAAAATTGGGTAAACGCGACCTTCCATAATCCTTATCCATTACATACACAGGTTTTTTTCCCCACAAAGATGTTGGATGGCCGATAGTACACAGCACTGTGTTTGGCTGAAGTATCTTATTTTTTGGCTTTTTGTTTTATTCCAATGGAGCTGTGCAACCTAATGGCATGCAAAAATATTTCCCCTTGGAACCCTTTAAACTTGATTGCTAACCATGTCTACTTCACAATCTGACTTTGTGACCATCTTCCTCAGTTGCCAACTTCTTGAAAGATTAGAAATCTCATTGAACTTCACCAGTGATTGATGAACATCAACAGGTGGCCCTATTTGAGCTCCAAACTAAATCAACATCAGAAAATTGTATAGATGGAAAGCACCCCTGCTGTCTCTTCGCCCTTACTGTGGTTCTTCATGTTGCCCAGAGCTAGGAAAAAAATCGAGTGGAACTAAAGTCAGTTTTAGACAGTCAATTTTAATGTGAAATACCTCATATGGTAAGAAATGTAAACAGGGATATGCATGTGTATGCATGTAACAAGCATCTAAGCTTTATGCATTAAAAGGTGCTTAACCATGTTGTTTGACATTTAAAAAAATATATATATATATTAGTAATATACATTAGTAACTCACTTTTGTTGCATACAACGTTTTTATGAAAGATTATCCTGCTGGTGTATTAGCTATTATTTTGGCGTTATATGCATTGTTTTTACTCAATTTATTAGTAAATAAAGACATTCGTGTTTATTGACAATAATAACGGAAGTACAACACTGCGCATGCGCAGCAGGGGATAAACCAGGAAGCAGCTAACGGCTATTAGCATCTCTCAGCAAAGTAATGGAAACAATGGTCCAAGATCCAGTGAAAAAAAATGCAAAAATAATCTAATTCAAAGAGGGAAAAGACAGGTATAACGCTGTGAGTATAGTATGAACGTTGGTGTTCACTGAAGCGGAAGTTATAGCTAAGCTGCCGGGTGTGACTGCAGTGTTGATTGACATGAGTAATTTTTCTGATTTATACTGTGATATTAGTAATAGCAATGCTCTTCTTAGCCTCTACAGTCTGAAGTAAAACAACACTATAAATTGATTGATTGATTGATTGATTGATTGATTGATTGTTTCTTGCCTTGGTGCTGTGGCCCTGTTTATGTTTATGAACAGGAAATTAATTTCTCTGCGATATTCTGATATGAAGCTCTTAGAGTTGCTGTTAGAGCAGTTTATTTAATTAATAATGTTTGGTCTTCGATCATGCCGAGTGGCTGCTTTACTGTGAGGCATTTCAGAGGGTCAGGCTCGGTTCAGCATTATCATTAATAGTGATATATTAATTTTTATTTTATTTATTATTATGCCTTCTGGTAGTTCTGCGATACTGCCGGTAGATGGCACCACTTTTGTTTATACTGACATGCACAGACTGCCACGTTCATAAAAATCAATTTTTAAGAAAAACTTTGTAGTTCTATGCATGCTGATGACATCTCGAGCGAAAAGTATGCATGATATATTTACAGTCTTTGTTCAGGAAATGTAGACAACCTTTCATCTATTAGTTTCACCGGAGGTTTCAATGTCACACGTTGTACCAGGATCTACAATTCTTTACATTTTGATGATATTTCTAGCAAAAGTTTGAATACCACTTTCAAATAATTTTTGAGGAAGTTGAAATTATATTTGTTCAGTGATTTTCCTAACCCCAACCCTAACCCATTTATTAAGGCTGGTTTAATGGAGGGTGCTATCTTTTTGTCTTCAAAAGTTTTATTGAAAATTATAAGAAATACAGGCCCACAGTCTGTTTACAAGTCATCAAGAACATTAATTAACAAACGATCATTAAAGAAAATGTCAGGGGGTACATACTGTAACTCAGTACTTATAGGGGCTTTTTTAAGGAGAGGCATCTTCTTTCTTGTGCTGTTATACACCCTGTTTTATAGAAATGTGAGGCTTGAATATTGGCTTTGTTTAAAATGTTGCTTTTTGCATTTTGTTTTTAGTTAAGAATGATGCTGTCTAATATTGTGAAATATCTCTTTCCACTACATTGTAAGCCTCAAATAGTAAAAGCAGAAGCAGGCTGACATATTAGACAAAGACTAATCTTTTCATCCATATATTGTCAGTACCCTCTTATTTTTACTCAGGTTTGCAGGAAGCAAAAGAAGACCATAAACTCCTAAATCCTGTAATTTACAACATCTAAGTTACATAAAACCATGCCTGTGAGCAATGGCGTCTCTGGCATGGTAAATTAAGTGGGGCACATAAACGCAACACCTATTAGCAGCAACTATTTGTTTTTTTTTGTAATGCATACCAGCTGATTTCGATCAATGTTAAATTAAACAGATAAATTAACATAAACCAACACACAAGAAAATCCATTTTATGTAAGCTAAATGTAATTTAATTTTATACATAAAATAACAAATAAACAGTCATATTGTTAATTTATTCACATCAATCATTCAATAAGCAAGCAAATGTCAGGGTTCTCTGTGTTTTGGCTGCTCTAACTCTACTCCTCAGGTGTGTCTAGTTGGCTAAGGAGGCGTGGTCCACACCTGCAGCTCGTTGCAGGCGGCTTCCTCTGGCGTCTTAAGCAGAGCGCTGACAGATGGAAGACGCCGGAGCCTTAACCAGTCGTGATTTTGGTGCTTGAATGCACTCACCTGTCTTGACGTCTCGTCCGAAGAAACAGACCAGCGGAACCTGCCTGCTCAGATTTTGCTCTGGCGCTCCCCTCATACTTCCTGGAAGTTACCCAGCAAGGCCTGAGATCCCCTCTCCCGGGTTCTGTTGGTTCTGTGTTCACTCTGGTCAATCCATCTGTCAACCGTTGCCGATGAGGCTCGCTCAGGATTCCTCGCCAGCTACATCAGCCGCCCTCAGCCACTAGCCGCCTATCTCCAGCAGAGTAGTATCAGAGTTTTCCTGATGCTACTTCTTCCCTGTTAGGTCCGCCCAGCCTAATGGTAAGCAGCGCTACTTCTAGCAATTCTCCGGGTTCTTCCTTCAGAGTACTCACTCACTCTCTCTTGCAGACTTTCCAGCCGTGACGTTCTGACCCAGCCGATTCACCTGTAGTTCCGTCCGTAGACCTGCCTGTTTTCCAAATAAAATATCTTAAAACTGTGCATTGCCTCCCGTTCGTATCTGCATGTGGACTCGTCACCTGAAAACCATGACAGCAAAGACAACCAACACTAGATTATTATTTGCTTTACATTTTGCTATGTTTTGTTTAAAATGTCCTACATTTTATTCCAACTGTTTTTTTACTTGCTTTTATTCTGTTTTTATTTTCCAATGCTTTAATCATTTAAAGCACTTAGCATTGTCTTCGTATTAAAATGTAATATACAAATAAATTTGCCTTGCCTAGATGGTAGCACACTATCCTGCAGAACGTAAATGTAACGTGTGCAATCCAAGTATTTTGATTGGATGATTCGAGCTTGGGTCCACAGGATTTGTGACCCTCGTCTGTCTACTGAGAACATATTGGGCATGCACACTGCAATTTCAGATGTTGGTGGGCCAGCCTTAATATCAAGGCACCTCAAGAGGATTTGGCCTACTGAGCTTGTCAGTTTTCTGGCAGACTTAGATAATATAGACATAATAATTTTACTGGTAAGGGAATCTGTCTTTTTTACATTTTTGCTCTATAATGAACGATCAGGTTCTACTGATTATTGTGAACTTAGAGCTCGACGGCGAAATCTGGTGGAGCCAGGCCCCACTAGCCCCATATGCAGAGACGCCACTGGCTGTGAGTATATTTAAGGGCAACATCTCAAAGACATCAGTACAGAAATTGGCCAAAATATCAAGAACAGAACAGGGGTTCTCCAAATGTTTGGTTCATCATTGGGATCAATTTCTGGATGAATACTGCAGCATTTTCCGGAATAAGGTAGATAAATAATTTAGAAACCCAACAGTAATTTTGCACCACGTTATACTGAATTGGAACTACGGGTACAAGTAGCTTTGACTATTTAGAAAAAAGTTAATTACTCTGAATGGAGGTTGCGTGACTCTAGAAAGGGTTTATAGAAATTAATCAAGAATGATAGGAAAAAATACAAGCGAAATAAAAATAGATTACATTTCCTCATCTGCATCCATCAAGCTCAAAACAGGTTTGGCCCCTTCATTTCTTTTTTTAGGTTTTCTCCCATTTGTGGATCTTTCTTTACACCAAAGATGAGTTGAAAATCTGAATCAGCAAGGGGGTGGTATCTCTGCTTTGCACACTCGTGGCGCAGCGGTTAGCCCGACCCATGTACGGAGGCCTCAGTCCTCGACGTGGTCGACCCGGGTTTGAATCCGACCGGCGGTCCTTTGCCGCATGTCTCTCTACCCCTCTTTCACCCCCTTCCTGTCAGCCTACTTTCATAAAAAAGTGAGCCACTAGAGCCCCAAATAAAATAAAATGTAAATCTTATGTTCTCAATATGAGCTTGTGTGTGAAATTATTTTTATCATTTCCTCACAAGACCACACTTTGTTTTATTTTTTATTGTGCTATTGTAAATTAACCCCCCAAAAAAACCTTGTAGAGGCAGCATCTTATGTTCCTCTGTGTCTCTCCCTGTCTGGTTCCCCAGGGAAAGCTGAGTGTGAGAATTAGGTCTCTCAGTAAATATGTTGTTGGTATTTTTGCTTCGACAGATTGAGGCTACAGCAGGCAGTGAGAGGTTGTGGGCCAAGATGGAAAGCTTCTTGATTTTTAGCTTCTCTGTTTGTGCATGTCGAGGTTACAATTACAATGTTTTTAGACAATACTATCTGGCCATGGGCTTGGATGACAAGACAAAAAAAATATACATGGATTAAAGTTTTGTATTGACAACCACGGACACACACACACACACACACACACACACACACACACACACACACACACACACACACACACACACACACACACACACACACACACACACACACACACACACACACACACACAACTAATCCAGATGTGTGAAAGTCATACAAACACATGTAACTGTTACATCAATGTGGTCTGCCCACTTTCATGCTGGATCCAGTTTTGGTTTAATAAAGTCAATCACGCAATTAGGATTCTGTCTTGAGGCATCGTTCTTGTAGAGAACCAGCTTCTCTATAATGGTATGCCTGAACTATCATGACAAAACATATAAAACAAAGAAAAACATATTTGTTATGTTTGCTGCCAAATTACTTACCAAATGACTTATGGAAAATGGAGACAATGTTTTGGAGTGGTTCCTAACAATGCCCCAATCTCAGTCCCATTAAGAATTTGTGGGCAGAGCTGAACAGGTTTGTGTGACTAAGGCCACCTACAAAAGTGACTAAGTTATAATAGTTCATATGAAGGACTTTTTGACCCAGTAAAGAAGTCCAACATAATGCCAGCAAATATTAAATAGAGGTATGTACAATTCAGAATTTAAAAAAGTTATCAAACAATGTCTAAAAATTAAATCTCATTATTTTGGAATTCAGAAAAGAGAAATATTTTTGCTAATCCTTATTGATCTTAAGCTAGTGGGGGCTAAAATAACCTAAGTTATTCACATTTTTGGTGAATTATTCCTAAATAGAACTGAATCAATTAATCAGATTAATTGTGATTAATCAGTCATTGAAATAATTTTCAGCTAATTTAGTAAACAATTTTTTAAATGGAGAATAAAGACTCAAACATGCCATTTGTAATTAAGCCAAAACTGTACAAAAAAATTATACATTTTGCATTAAAGATAAAAACCTAGCCTGGGTGTCTTTCATCATATGTGTGTTGAGAGTTGTTTGAATGGTAGTGTTAGGGGGTGATTACATTTTCGGGTGGGGAGGGGGGCGGTGGAGGGGTGGGGGGTTGGATGTTTGGAGGACTCCCTGTCCGGCTCCCTGTCCCGGTCTATGGGTGTACTGGTGTGCATTTCATCCAGGGGTCTGCGTGGTTGGGGTGGGCTGGTTAACCAGAGGGTTTTTTTTTTTTACTTCCCGGATGGCCAGGAGGTTTGGTGGGTGAGTTGGGGGGGGGGGGGGGGGGGGGGGGTTGGTGGTGTTGGTCCTGGTGAGTGGCAGGCTCACGCCTGTCCCTGGCCCCAGCTGGTGGAGCCTCCCTCTCTGGGGGGGTTTTTTTTTTTTTTTTTTTTTTTTTTTTTTTTTTTGAAGTCAATCATATATTTTATTTAGTCAACTATCTGCTGTCATGATTTGTCTTGGATGAACCCGGACACAGCTCACACACACACAGAGCTAGTTTCCAAAGTTTATTGCAGAGCAGGTAGTGGATGGTGAAGCCAGAGTCAGTTACCAGACGGAGGTTGCAGGGGTGCAGGATACTGGCAGACGAGAACAGACCGGAGCAGACAGGAACAGAACCAGGAGACGAGCAGGGACGAGACAGGCATGGTGTTCTGGAGACTGCAAACGAACCGGTAACGAGGACAAACTGAAGGTGAGTCTTATAGTGGTGAGAGCAGGTGGAGCGAGTCCGTGGCTGATTGCAGTCCAGACAGGTGTTTCCAATCAGGCTGCACTGAGGAAAGGAGCCAGGAAGTGTTCTGAATGCAGCCTTCAGGCTGCATCATGACAGTACCCCCCCCTCAAGGTCGGCTTCCAGACGACCAATAAGCTCCTCGACTGGGCGGGAGGAGGGGGGTATCCGGACGGCGGGCAAAAACAAAACAAAAAAAAAAGTCTGGAACCATATGGACGCAGGAACCTCACGGGCGCAGAAACTCAGGTGCGCAGGATCCCTTGTCGGCGCAGGAACCAAGCGGACGCGGGGAAGGCGTCGGAACCAATGAGCGCAGGATCCTCTGAACGCGCAGAAACCTTGAGAGCGCCGGAACCTTTGAGAGCGCCGGAACCAGAGGCGAACGTCGCAACACAGCGACCCAGGCGAGACGAATCCAGAGGCGAGGCGTCGCATCACAGCGACCCAGGCGAGACGAACCAGAGACGAGGCGTCGCATCACAGCGACCCAGGCGAGACGAACCAAGAGGCGGGGCATCGTGCACTACGATCCCGGCGAGACGAACCAGAGGCGTGGCGTCGCATCACAGCGACCCAGGCGAGACGAACCAGAGGCGAGGCGTCGCATCACAGCGACCCAGGCGAGACGAACCAAGAGGCGGGGCATCGTGGACTACGATCCCGGCGAGACGAACCAGAAGCGAAGGCACCCACGGAGATCTGGGGCTGAAGTGAAGGCGAATCCAGAATTCTGCCAGCACCTGCACCAAGCTCTGTGTGTGACCGGGTTCATCCTTTGACCGGTTCGTTCTGTCATGATTTGTCTTGGATGAACCCGGACACAGCTCACACACACACAGAGCTAGTTTCCAAAGTTTATTGCAGAGCAGGTAGTGGATGGTGAAGCCAGAGTCAGTTACCAGACGGAGGTTGCAGGGGTGCAGGATACTGGCAGACGAGAACAGACCGGAGCAGACAGGAACAGAACCAGGAGACGAGCAGGGACGAGACAGGCATGGTGTTCTGGAGACTGCAAACGAACCGGTAACGAGGACAAACTGAAGGTGAGTCTTATAGTGGTGAGAGCAGGTGGAGCGAGTCCGTGGCTGATTGCAGTCCAGACAGGTGTTTCCAATCAGGCTGCACTGAGGAAAGGAGCCAGGAAGTGTTCTGAATGCAGCCTTCAGGCTGCATCATGACATCTGCAACAGTACATTGAACACAGGGAAAAAGTAAAACATGACATTTTTTTTTCTTTTTTTTCCCCCCTTCTCCCCTCCTTCCCTCTCCCGATCCCGTGGACTCTTCCTTTACCTTCTGTTTATTCTGTCCCCTACCCCTCCCCATCCATCCGTACCCGGCTGCAAACAAAAAAAAACAAAAAAAAAAAAAAAAAAAAAAAAAACAATTATACAGCTGAGGAATCACAATCATGAAAAACCCAGGGGACTAAGACAGAGTACAGAAACATGGACAGCATGTAGAACAGACGTCCGCGCAAGCGTAGGTACACAGATCAAGACAGAACATGGATATTTAAAACCGCACAGGTTGACAATCACTATCGATAGCCAGATTCACAAGGAGCCGCCGGGCCGGGGGGGACAGGCAACTACAGCAGAGCTGACTCCTATGCGATTTTCAGGCTCGAGGGAGGGTATCCAGTCTTTCAAAATAAGATAATAGAGGGGCCCAAGTTTTGTAAAATTTTTGGATCGAACCTCTAAGACAAAATTTGATCTTCTCTAACTTAAGGAACATGGACAGATCTTTCAACCAAAGAGAAGCCTTGGGTGGGTGTTCTGATTTCCACGCTAATAATATTCTTCTTCGGGCGAGGAGAGTTGAAAAAGCTAGTACATTTTTAAAATTATGTGTTAATGATATCCCCTCCCCTGGAGTTCCAAATATTGCCAATTCAGCAGTGGGTTGGATACCTATTTCAAAAGCTTCCGAAAGGATCTGAAAAATTGTGGACCAGAAGTTACACAGTTTGTTACAGGTCCAGAACATGTGAGTTAGATTTGCCTTAGCTATGTGGCACCGAGCACAGGTTTCACTCACTGTAGAATAAATCCTTGAGAGTCTGGCTCTACTGTAATGAATCCTATGAAGGACCTTGAACTGAATTAGTCCAAGTCGAGCGCATGATGTTGACCCATTTACTCTACGTAATGCGTGGTTCCAAGTTTCATCAGAGATGTGTATTCCAATTTCCTCTGACCATTCCTCTCTGATCTCATTGAGCTTCACAGTATTGAAAGATGAGATGCTATTATAAAATTTGGAGATTAAGCCCCTATCTTGTGTTGGAGTTTGCAAAATTATGTCTATTCCTCCCTTTGGGGGTAAATTGGGAAAGCAGGGACTAATGTTACGAACAAAGTCACGGATCTGGAGGTATCGAAATAGGGAGGAACGCTGTAAGCTAAATTTAGAGGAAATAGCATCAAAGGTAGCGAAAATTCCATCTATATATAAGTCACTAAATTTATTTAAGCCTGCTCTCCGCCAATGGGCAAAGACAGGATCTGATAAGGATGGCGGGAAAACATGGTTATGACATATGGGACTGTAGATAGAGAAGTTTATCATATTGAAGTGTTGTCTAAATTGTGACCATATTTTTAGGGTTGAGATTACAACTGGGCATGACGAATGCTGCCTCGGAGAGAGAGGAAGCTTTGAGGTAACTAATGCAGGGAATGATGATGGCTTACATGCATTCAGTTCTAATTGACACCAGTCAACATCTGGTTGATGGAGTAGACAGACTATTTTTTGTAGGTTTGCTGCCCAGTAATAATACAACAGGTTAGGTAGAGCCATACCCCCCTCATCCTTATGTCTCTGAAGGAAGCGCCTGCTGATTCTAGGATGTTTATTACCCCACATGAATGAGGATAGCTGTTTATCGATAAGTCTGAAGAATGATTTTGGGAGAAAAACTGGGATACTTTGAAACAAATACAGAAATCTTGGCAAGACGTTCATTTTAATACATGCTACTTTACCCGCTAAGGATAAATTTAGGACACTCCATTTCTGGAGGTCACGTTTGAGATTATTAAGCAGAGGGGAGAGATTTTTTTCAAACAGATCAGAGAAAGAACGTGTCACGTTAATTCCCAAATATTTGAATCCTGCTCTAGCAAGAGGGAAGGGCAGGTCAGTTTCTGTAATTTGGAGCGCAGAATTATTAATTGGAAAACATTCACTCTTTGAGAAGTTCAACTTGTATCCTGAGAATTTACCAAAACGGTTTAGCAAACTCACAATGTTGGAGATAGATGATACTGGGTCCGAGATGTAGAGTAATAAGTCGTCCGCATACAGGGACAGCCGATGTTCCAGCTGTTTTCTACAAATTCCCTTAAAACTCTGTGAAGTCTTGAGCATAATTGAGAGTGGCTCAATAGCTAAAACGAAGAGGAGTGGGCTGAGGGGACAACCCTGCCGGGTACCTCTGGATAGAGAAAAGGGCCCAGACCTTGTTTTGTTAGTGATTATACTCGCTTTGGGTGAAGTATACAACAGTTGTACCCATGATGTAAATTTGGGCCCAAACCCAAACCTAGCTAGTACTGCAAATAGGTAAGGCCACTCAACCCGGTCGAATGCCTTCTCCGCATCGAGGGAGACCCCAACCTCAGGAGACTCCCCCGATTCAGGAGAATGGACAACACCAATAAGCCTACGTATATTAGAGAAAGAGTGACGACCCCTCATAAACCCAGTCTGATCTGAGGAGATTATGTCAGCCATGGCTGCGTCCAGTCTCATAGCCAAAAGTTTAGCTAAGATTTTAACGTCACCATTTAGAAGTGATATGGGCCTGTATGAAGCGCAGTCTGTTGGATTTTTACCATGTTTTAGTAAGAGTATGATGTTAGCTTCTGTAAGAGTCTGTGGCAAGGTTCCCCGCTCCAGTGAGTAGTTAAACATTTCAAGTAAAAGAGGTGCTAACTTGGATGAGAATTTTTTATAGAATTCGATTGGATAGCCATCTGGTCCAGGGGCCTTGCCACTCTGCATTGCTGAAATAGAATTGATAACCTCACTAAGTGTAAGGTGCTTATCCAAATCCCTTTTCCTATCAGGACCAATAACAGGGATATCCAAGCTGTTTAAGAAATTATTCATATCCGAGTTGTCCTCTGGGAATTGTGACGTATATAGGTCAGAATAAAATTTCTCAAAGACTTGGTTTATTTCAGCTGGATCAATAGTTTGCTCGTCAGGGGTCTTTTGGATCTGTGATATGAGCTGCGCCGCTGACCGGCTCTTGAGTTGGTGGGCCAGGAGGCGGCCCGCCCTCTCACCATGTTCATATACAAATCCACGGGATCTAAGCAAGGATTGTTCCACATCCTGCGTTGATATAAGATTATATTGCATTTGCAAACAAAGTCTCTCTTTGTACAGCTCGGGGGAGGGTGACATTGAATGTCTACGGTCCAGCTCCAGCATAGAACTGATAAGCTGTTCCTGCCTTAATCTTCTAATTTTGTTGCGTGTTGCCGTGTAGGATATTATCTCACCTCTAATTACCACTTTTAATGTTTCCCACAAGATGGATGGCGACACAGAATCTGATTTGTTTTCGAGCAAAAAATTATCTATGGCAGTAGACATCGATTCACAAAAATTGTCATCTGCTAGCAAAGTTGAGTCAAATCTCCAGATGGGCCGCTGAGCCTGATTAAGTGGAAAGGCTAAGTCCAGTATTACTGGTGAATGATCAGACACTACAATAGCAGAATATTCACTTTTCTTGACAAAGGGTAGCAGAGTTTTGTCTACAAAAAAACAATCAATCCTTGAATACGACTGGTGGACATGTGAAAAAAAAGAGAATTCCCTATGATTTGGAAATAAAAAGCGCCAAGGATCTATACAACCCGCTTCCTTCATGAATGCTGCTAAGGCCTGAGCCATCTTTGATGGAGATGACAATCTAGAGCTGGAACGGTCTAGGGTCGGATCCATAACACAGTTCATGTCACCACCCAATATCAAACGGTGAGAATTCATGTTAGGTAGAGCAGAGATTAACCTGGATATGAAAGAGGGGTCATCCCAGTTGGGAGCATATATGCAAGCAAGTGTAACTTGAGTATTATATAGGGAGCCAGAAACTATAACATATCGGCCCTGTGGATCTGATATGGACGAGCTTAAAGTAAACTGTATGTTTTTATGAATCAATATTGCTGTTCCCCTCGCTTTAGTATTAAATTGTGAATGGTAAACTTGTCCCACCCAAGGCTTCTTAAGTTTTATATGGTCTGCAGAGACCAAATGAGTTTCCTGTAGAAATGCTATTTCTGTTTTAAGTTTTTTAAGGTGGGAAAAAATTTTGGCCCGTTTCACTGGTCCTCTCATGCCCTTTACATTCCAACTAGTAAAGCGAACTGCTGAGGCGTCCACTCTTACACTGTTGCTACATACATTAGCCATGATAATCCAATTTTATACCTGTCCCGGCCCAGCAGCTCCACCTGGCACCCCCACGGGTGCATGTCTTCCTATGCATGTTCAAATTTTTAAGAAAAATAACGTAGAAAAAACAACACAAATCAGCTGTATGAATGAAAAAGGCAGCCCTGAACCCAACCCTTTTTAGAACCCACCCCAGTTGTATCCTTGCTTCTCTTGTCGAAGCCAACTGCTGTCCCATAAACACCTCGTAGGTCTTCCGATAGGCCATACACATCCCCAAACTAACTTTGGAAGGTTCCCAATAAACTTGGTATTAAGGAGTTACACTCTTTAAACAATAAGTTTAAACAGCACCAGCAACTATAAACGGTGGATAGTGTAAACGCCACAGGGCGATTGTACAATAACCAGCTAGATTATGAACGTGGATTTTTGTGCTACAATACACTAAATTTACGTAAAAACAGAGAACAACAAAAACAGTGATAGTAGCAGCATAAAATTGTAATAATAGGGGGCATATCCGTGTACGTGCATACATGGTGCAAACATACTCACAAATGTATGGAATTATGTCCCTTATGAGAAAAACGATGCGTCCACTTGAAGCAGCATTAATTTTTTATCCAGTCATTCAATGCAGAACACGCAGGTGTAACACATAACGCAGTAATTTGTTACCAGACCCTGCTATATCGTGGGTATCCCGTCACACTCCGACAGATGTTTGTTTATTTTGCAACGCAGCGGTCGTAAAACGCCTGGGCTTCCTCCGGCGTTTCGAATAAGTGGCTTTCTCCCTTAAACGTAACTTTAAGACGGGCAGGGAAAAGAAGACGAAATGACACACCCTTCTGGTAAAGAGCTCCTTTGACACCGTTGAATGCCGATCTTTTCTTTGCAAGGGCGATGCTGAGATCTGGATATATCCTCAGGGTGATTCCCTGGTGCTTTACTTCATGCTGCCTGGACCATCTCAAAGCGGCTTCCTTCTCCCGGTATCGGTGAAATGCAAGGATGAAGGGCCGTGGTGGTCGTCCTGCTACGGGCTTGGGTCCAGCTGTGCGGTGTGCTCGCTCCAATTCCGGGGGAGAAGGGAATATGTCGTCCCCCATAGCATCCTTTAGCAACTTGGAGATGAACTTAGTTGGATCCTGTCCGTCTTCACTGCCTTCAGGTATGTTAAGTATGCGTAGATTGGACCTGCGAGATCGATTTTCCAGGTTTTCCAGGCGTTCCAACAAGGCAGCGTTTTGGGACTGAAGAGACTTAACAGCAGCTTCAGCTTCGATTATGCGTTGAAAGTTGTCGCCTGCCAGGCTTTCCGCAGCTACAAGGCGGCTCTGAAAAGAATTCACTTCGTCCCGCAGCCCGTCCACCGAAGTTTGCAGAGGCCTAATTGACTCTTGAATTAATGTGGCCACATCCTCTTTAAAGTTGTTTCGCTGCTTGGATAGTTCCGAGACCAGTTGGGACATGGAAACGGGATCTCCGCATTTACTGTCGCCAGGTGGTTCGCCGTCGGAGGAAGCCGCGGCCATTGAGGCTACCTTGCTAGCTAGGCTAGTCGTTCGCCTGGTTGAAGTAGAAAGCTTTTGTTTAGTATTGTCACTGGCCATTATAACGTCGCCAGGTTCAGAGACGGTTCTTCTATCGGTCCGGTGCTTAATAGAAGTGTATAACTCCTGTTCTAAAGTAATTTAAAGAAAGTTGGCCGGGAGCTCCTTCACCCTGCTTCCCTCTTCTACATCGCCAAACCGGAAGTCCCCTCTGGGTGGGTTTTCGGGGAACGAAGGTGCCTATCGGAGTCAGCAGGGGAGCTGGCCCCCTGGGAGAGCACGAGGCTCCTTGGTTCTTTCCTCCCCATCCCCGACTACTCTCTTTGCCTGCAACACCACGCTGCCACACATGTAGGACCTTGGGGAGGGGGGCGTTGTTGAAGGGTACCACTTTCAGTTGACGTCCCTCACCCCAATTCTATTATGCATCTTAGACATTTTCATTTACAACATTTTCACAATACACACATATGTAAGGCTCTGCTTGGAGGGGGGTGTAAAGACATCTGGGCGGGGGGGCTTATTGTGTAGGCCTCACCCCTGATGACTGACTCCCTCTATCACCACCCACATTTAGACATTGAGGGTTCTGGGTAGGTTGCTTGGAGGGGGTGTGCTGGCACCAGCTACCTTCTGTAAAGGGGATGGATTGTGCTGGGCACCCCTTTGGAACTCCCAGTTTTAAACACACTCGACAACAACACGTAACAACACAACATTTGAGCAGGTGGAGGGAGGATCGAGGTCTTTCTCACACGTCTGTTCCCCCATTGCCACCCGGAGTCTGGGGCCTGGAGGAGGAGCAAACCACCGGGTCGGGGGTCCAGGCTGGCAGCTGTTATTGGGCCCGGGTGACTTGCCGGGACAGTGGTTGACACCTCTGCCCTCCTCAGGAACGGTTGGGGGTGTGGCTAAGGCATGGAGGCGTCACCCCCCCCCCCCCCCTTTTTTTTACTGGTGAGTTTGTGGGTTGTGTGTGGGGGTGTTGGGGTGTGAGTGAGTGAATTAGACTGTGTGTGTGTTTTTTTGTTCTTTTTTTTGTTCTTTCGTCAGGTTGGGTTTGAGCTGTTCCCTCTCCCAAGGACATCTCACGTCTCCACTTAGTGCAGAGCCCAACCCCCTGTCATCCCCCCATCCACTGGCTGGCGCCTTGGCCCGCTGGTGGTACTCGGTGTCTAGGGATGGGTGCCCGGGAAGGTGCCAGCTCACTCCTGGCAGCTGCTTCGCGCCCATGGCTCGGTCGTGTCCCTGCCGTGGGGGGGGGGGGGGTTGCGCCGCTGGGGCCTTGGGTCCCTGGGGCCCATGACCAGTTCCACCTTGACGTAGCTGGCTGCCGGTGGGGCCCACGGGCTCGTCCCTGGGGGGCTTCGGGGAAAATCTAAAAAAAAAAAAAAACAAACAGCAATAACATATTCAATCTTTTCAAATTAGGCAGGTTTCATCCCAGTTAAGCTATTTTTGTTCCAGCTGAATGTGTTCAAAAGATGCCTATGTAAACATTTGGGAAGCTTTTCACAACATTTGTTGGGCCTTTAGAAAGAATTACCAACAAAATATATCAAAATAGTTGTCAATGTCAGGCAGAAAACTAAAACACTAATAAAATCAACCTAAACATATTTCATGGCTGTGTGAAAGAGAAATGTTTGATTGAGCTATACCTGTATGAAGGTAGATTTATTACTCATGTGGGGAAGCTATTTTTTTTTGTTTTTTTTCCCCCCCGGTTGTTATATCATGATTGTTAAAGGGATCTTGTGTGTTATTTGGTTGACTGATTGTACATTTTGTGCAGTTTTTTTTTTTGCTTCAGCTTAGTTGTGTGCTAATGGCATGTTCTTATTTGTTTAAGGTTCAAATAGAAAGGTGTGCGTCTTGAGCAGTTTTATCGTGTATGATGGTAGATTATAATTTTTTTCTCCATGTGGCTGGTCGAAATCGCTCAAAAAATGCTCCAAATAAAAAAGATCGAGAGAATTTTACAGTATGCTGGGCGCCTCCAGCGATCCCCGAATCCGGCCAGAGCAGTCACGTGACAAAAACAGCTGTGGCGGCAGACTTGTCAAGCTTCCTCGAGCGGCTGTCAAGAACCACTACTTCACGCAGTGTTCAGTACTGTGAAAGGATCGGTAAAAAGCCATTACAACGGTCTATTGTACTGCTGCCAATTGTAGGAATGGCTTTGGATTAGGAAAAGGAATGTTTAATTATCTTAAGCACCCGGTATGGCATCAAATTTGGATCCGGAAAGTAAATAGATTAGACAAACATCAACCAGGCAATCTATGCCGTCCAAGCCGATACAGCAAACTATGTTCTGATCACTTCACGGCAGATTCTTTTGTCATCAATCCTGCTCTCGCAGCATCAGTCGGATTGAATTTACCAAAGTTAGAGCTTAAGCCAGGTGCCATCCCTACTTTGAATATGGGGTACTCCGAGCCCACGGGCACGGTGAAAAAACGTTGAACGTCGGCCTATGAAAAACGACAACGAGGTAAAAATTTAAATATATACATTTTAAAATTAATAATATATAAAAATCTAAATTAAATATATTAACATTAATACAGTTACCAAACATGAATGTGTTGAAGCTTTACCTTTCCATCAAGTCTCTACACCTGCTTTTCCATGCTAGAGAGAGAAAGAGGGGTACACCCAGGTTGCTAGTTCATCACAGGGACAAATGCACACAAACACTCACAATTTAGAGTAACCCGTTTATTTGCACTGTGGGAAGAATCAGTGCCATTGTAATGGCTACCATCAGTAGCTGATTTATTTTCATTTAATTTTCAATTATTATTTTTTATTTTTTTGTCCTCCAGTTCTCGAGTGTTCTTGAACGTGGCATTGCTGGACAAGGAATGTAGGGCCTTCTTCAGGGGCTCGAGGTCCACAGACAAATCCTTTGCAAAATAAACCAATTCAATCCGCATGTTAGAATATATATATATATATATATATATATATATATATATATATTATCCACTGTAATCTCTTCCATTACATATATTTCAGACAGTTATCTGTGCTCTACAAGCTTATGAGGCAAGTATATGTGAAGTGGAGTCGTTGGATGATGCAGAGGCTCATCTCAACGAATGCCGAGCCTAATGTGTCGTTTGAATTACCTCATCTGACCACCCATGCTTGCGTACAGACAATGTCAGTCGGAATAGTATGTAGGATTGGGTCTAATATAAATTTAAAAATTCCTTCCATAAAACTCAATTTTCTCTACAAAAGAGCAAGACTTGGGAATTATAATTCTATAAATCCCAAACCAACGATCTTTTGAAAACTCGTTTTCAGAATTGTAAACATTTTATTTTTTATTCATTTTCAGAACAAAATGTCACAGACTGAAATAGTTGTGAAATGCACTAGATCATGTCAAACTCCAAAATCCTGGCATGTCCTTCCAGTTGCCAAATGTCATCGTGGGACCCAAAGCCTGCATTCAAGATCAAAAGATTTTTCTTGCCAGGTTAAGCTCGGCAATAAGGTAGCAAAGAATTGTTCTTCGATGGAAGTTGATTTTTCAGATGAATACGACAGTGCTGGTGATGATGATGGTGATTTAGACTACATTCCTCTGACCGAGATTTTGAAATGGAAATGAGTGATGAGTAAGTAAAGACATCAAATAACACAATGGATTATTTTAAAGAAGTGATCATTCAATTTTGTATTTATCTTTTTTTTTTAGAGAAAATACTGACACCCCTATGAGAGAGAGGAAGTTCATAGTCTTCGAATTGTGTCTTCGGTCCCTCCTAGCCTTGTGTTTTTTTATGTGGGAATGCCTGCAAAATAATATCCACAAAGGTATTGGGCACTATGGTGACCTTGACATTACAGAGTAATGTTTACCCTTCTCATATGAAGACCTGGAAAAGTCAGCCATCACATGGCACCATGCCTCTTGGCAACTTGCAGCTAGCTGCTTCCATAATGTTTAGTGGATGTAGTACTGTGAAGGCAGTCAAGTGTTTGAAGTTTATGAGGATTTCAACATTCTACGTCAGTACCTATTACAACATACAGAAGGCATACCTTATTCCAGCTGAACTGCCTCAATTCTTCGTGGCATAGATTCAACAAGGTGCTGGAAGCATTCCTCAGGGAGTTTGGTCAATATTGACATGATGGCATCACACAGTTGCCGCAGATTTGTCGGCTGCACATCCATGATGCGAATCTCCCGTTCCACCACATTCCAAAGATGCTCTATTGGATTGAGATCTGGTGACTGTGGAGGCCATTTGAGTACAGCGAACTCATTGTCATGTTCAAGAAACCAGTCTGAGATGATTCCAGCTTTATGACATGGCGCATTATCCTGCTGAAAGTAGCCATCAGAAGTTGGGTACATTGTGGTCATAAAGGGATGGACATGGTCAGCAACAATACTCAGGTAGGCTGTGGCGTTGCAACGATGCTCAATTGGTACCAAGGGGCCCAAAGAGTGCCAAGAAAATATTCCCCACACCATGACACCACCACCACCAGCCTGAACCGTTGATACAAGGCAGGATGGATCCATGCTTTCATGTTGTAGACGCCAAATTCTGACCCTACCATCCGACTGTCGCAGCAGAAATCGAGACTCATCAGACCAGGCAACGTTTTTCCAATCTTCTATTGTCCAATTTCGATGAGCTTGTGCAAATTGTAGCCTCAGTTTCCTGTTCTTAGCTGAAAGGAGTGGCACCCAATGTGGTCTTCTGCTGCTGTAGCCCATCTGCCTCAAAGTTCGACGTACTGTGCGTTCAGAGATGCTCTTCTGCCCACCTTGGTTGTAACGGGTGGTTATTTGAGTCACTGTTGCCCTTCTTTCAGCTCGAACCAGTCTGGCCATTCTCCTCTGACCTCTGGCATCAACAAGGCATTTCCGCCCACAGAACTGCCGCTCACTGGATGTTTTTTCTTTTTCGGACCATTCTCTGTAAACCCTAGAGATGGTTGTGCGTGAAAATCCCAGTAGATTAGCAGTTTCTGAAATACTCAGACCAGCCCTTCTGGCACCAACAATCATGCCACGTTCAAAGTCACTCAAATCACCTTTCTTCCCCATACTGATGCTCGGTTTGAACTGCAGGAGATTCTCTTGACCATGTCTACATGCCTAAATGCACTGAGTTGCCGCCATGTGATTGGCTGCTTAGAAATTAAGTGTTAACGAGCAGTTGGACAGGTGTACCTAATAAAGTGGCCGGTGAGTGTATATATATATATATATATATATATATATATATATATATATATATATATATATATATATATATATATATATATATATATATATATATATCACAAGGTTAGTGATTGTCAATGTAATATCTAAGTACTCAGACAAATAGTCATCTTTTACTGTTGTACATGTAAATAATAAGAAATATTCAAATGTACTGTACCGTGAGGTCCATATGTTGCAAAAGATAAGACATCAGAGTCATTAGCATCACCTACTTATTTACCTGCAAAATCACTGTCCCCATTGTATGGGATGGTCAGCTAATGATTTAGGGTTTCTGTCATTAGTATATTAAACAGAACCAGGTGTTCAACAACTAAATTTAATGTTATTTAACAACCTAATGTAGAGCGACGGTGGCACAGAGGTTAGGGGGTTCGTCTCGCAACTGGCGGGTTGCCGGTTTGATCACCTGCTCTGACTTTCTCTGTTGTTGTGTCCTTGGGCAAGACACTTCACCCGCATTGCCTGCTGGCGGTGGTCAGAGGGCCCGGTGGCGCCGTTGTATGGCAGCCTCGCCTCTGTCAGTCTGCCCCAGGGCAGCTGTGGCTACTAACATAGCTCACCACCGTCAGGGTGTGAATGTGTGTGTGAATGCGTGAATGACTAAGACTGTAGTGTAAAGCGCTTTGGAGGTCGTCCAGACCAGTTAAAAGCGCTATACAAGTACAAGCCATTTACCATTTAATTTAGCTTTCAACATTTAAAGTTAATATTGTTTTCATCCTTTTTAAATTAATGTTTACACATTGTCAGCATAGACTAAATTTGTCAATTATTGGCCAACATACGTAAAATGCAAGTCAAATTTTAAAAGAGACAGATTGGTAATTGACAGAATTTAAATAACCGTGGTGAGCAGATGGAGCCTCAGACACTCTGCTCCAGTGAAGTTGATGCCCCTCCTACAATGAGATCACTCAGTAAACACTTGCTTTTGAAATAGTAATATTACAATTTTATCTCTCTAATATATTCTTTAAAGCCCCAGTGTTTAAGATGTTCACACTGGGGCACCATCTAGTGTTGCACTAAATTAATTACAAACAACCTCGCCGTTAAGCGCGTTATTATTACGGAAGGTGCGGAGTATCAAAAATGTGACAATGTCAACATTTCCTCCATGTATTAGCTACTGCTAATAGTTACGGTCATCGTGTGAAATAGTTTTTGGCACAGTTGACATGTCCGCTTGTATTTTATTTATTTTTTTCTAATGTTGCTTGTAAATTCCGTGAATCGCGTTTTTTTGGGCTCGTTTCTGAACACACAGTTGCTTATTTGGGCTCTTAAAAAGCGACTACAAACATGATTAAAAAGACCAGGTCTCACTGTGAACTACAAACAGTGAACCGGCCGGCTGATATCCCTCTGCCTTCCTCCCAAATACTCCCTGGGAGGGAGAAGGAGAGAAGAGGAACAAACAAGCTGTCTCTGCAGGGAGGACAGAGTACTTGCTGTACAAAATTTCCCTGTTTCTAACATAACGGCAAATATAAATTTGACTCAAGTTGAATTAACATACCTGTCCAGCAGAAAGCCAGCAACCTCTGCATCCGTTTTGAATCCCGCTCCCTCATGAATTGCCTACACTCCACCTGGTAATAAGAGATGTGCCGAAACAGACTCTTGTTTTATCCCGGTTATTAGTTCTTTTTCTTTTCTTGGTTGCTTTCTCTTCTGTCTCGCTGAGCAAATAGTATGTTGCTTGCTTGTTTTCTACTCCTCCTCCAACGACAGCACGTCTTCATATGGGAGACAGATTAGGAAAATGCATATGGCTGACAAGTTTGTTCCCTTCCAGCTTCTGATATCAGAAATGGTGACCCAACATGCCACCTCCCAGTGGGTGTACCGACACCTATCTATTTATAAAGTACTGATTCTAAGTTATTGGAATGCTTTCATTTTTGATGTGAGATTATTAATATATGTGTTTTGTTGTGCAATTATACACCGTTTAAAGTTATTTAATGTTTATTAAATAACCCTCTGTCTGTTAAGTATTGTCTGGTGATGATCAGCTCTTAAGCTGATATCAAGACAATGGTTGAAAGGGATGAATTCGAGCACTAGCGATCTTTTAACAGCAAAACCTGCACACACATAGAATAAAAAGGAGTGACAACTTCTTTTCAAGTCCAATAATTTAATAACAGAAATAAAATGAACATCCAGAGAACATCACTATGTAATGCTGTTTACCTGAATTAACACAATATTTCGATTAATAAATCCTCTCTACTAGGCTATTGAAACTTCACTAAACTACTAAGCAAATTGAAGATAAAATAAGCTAAGCTAAGGAACTATTTACAAGCAAAAACAAACAAAAGACAAAATAAAAGTGGTTGGTCATAATCAGAATACTTCAGTGAATCCTGGTTCACTGCAGATCTGATTAACAACAACATGGAATGGAGATAAAACATTTGCCATGTATTTCAATCCATTCACAGTTCAAAGCCCAAGTTAAACAAAACATTATTTGTTGAAATAATATTCTGAGGACCGGTTTGTCCTGTAAAATCATTTAAACCCTTACGACAAAGTTTGTTAATGCGATTCTCCCTCTGGGCGCATTGGGTCGCTGCAGCAACTCGGTGGCTAAGAGGTTACAACATAAAGTTGCCAAAATTGCCTTGAAAACCGGCATCAATATACCATATTGATGCGGGAATAAGGCAGATAACACCATCAAAGGGTGGCGGAGCAGAACAGTTATGCTTTATGCTTTAAAACAAACTCCTTTTGAAATGTCCAAAACCGTTAGCAAGGCTAATAGCAGTTTGGCTAGCGCGAGCTACCAGTTAGCCCTTTGTTCTAAACACCATGGGTCACAAAGGTTTACAAATCGTTTCCCAATAAACCTTTTACTTCACGCTCAGCCCGCTGCCCAAACCTCTGTCTCGTGTCAGTTCTGTCCAGCTTTGGCCATTCACGGGAGGAGCGTTGAAGGAGGGAAGTTGTTGGCGGGCTAGCGTTAGCTCTGTAGCATGAGCTAACAGGATTGTCGGGGTCGGAGGCCTGGTCTCTGCCGCGTTCTCTGACCCCGGTTGCAGTCACAATTTAAGCAGATTTCTCCTCGGCATTGGGAGGTGGCTTCTGTGCCGGCTTTTCAGCTCTGCGTTGCCCGGAACCAGCTCCGTCAGGGGTCCGCTGAAAAAACAAAACAAAGCTGGCATAGACGAATTCCTTCACTTCGGCATCTGTTTTAAGCAGAAGTGAGAAACTTATCTTTGAATCGGCTGGCAGTTTCTCCCTATGCCGGGGAGGAACTGAGTTTCAGAAAGGCTCATTCTCACTCAACTCGTGGCCTCTTCCAGGCCCCATGGATGGTTTCTGGAGGCCTTCAGTCACATGGCGCCCCCCTCTCCTTGAGTGCTGGTCCTCAGAGGGTTTGGAGGTGTGTGTCTCAGCAGCTTGGAGTCAGGAGGAGAGAGTCGCAGAAGAAGGAGAGCTCTGTGTCTGCGGAAGAAAGGTATTATAGCAAGCAGGGGTCACAGCTGACCTCCTGCTGGGAAGAAGGGACCGTCCAAGCCTTGAGGGTCTCATGTTGCGGCCAGAGTGGAATTCCTTTGTTAAACTGTTCCACTGTTCAGAATCCAATCCGAGATGAATTATTAATCATGGCATATTATGGCATAACAGTTTATAAAAGCAATACTCGATTTTTGCTAATTAAAAGCCAAATTAGTTACACATTGTCCCTTTAAATGTATTTTCCTTAAGTCATATTCCAGAAAACATGTATAGCTGGCAAGTCAGAAACTTGTGTAAAATTACAGACTGAAATATAGTTTATTATGTTCACATAATAGTGGGAACGTCCCAACACAATATTGGGCTCATTTCCGAATGTAGTTAGAGCTATGACTGCACTCATACTGCAATAATTCAGCTTAAAGGTATACTATGCAACCGGGGTTGATTTTCCAGCGAAAATTGCTCAGCTGTTCTTGTTTCTCCGTCAAGCCAGGCGCGGTTGTTTTGAGCTTAGCAGACAGGCGAGCGCAACGAAAAGTCGAAAAAACGGCAGTACAAACAATGACTAACACAGTGAAAGTATGAACATCAGGGTTTCCCGCAGCGCTATCTACATTCAAAAAAAATAATAAATAAATAAATAAATAAAATAAAATAATAATAATAATAATAAAAAAACTTGATATGCTTGCATGTTTATTTGACATTAACACGTGGTTCTTTGTTGTTGCTTTTGCGCGTGCATATAGTGAATGGCAGGGCAAAAACACATGGAGTTCTCGCCGTAAAGCAAGACCGACTCTCGCGGTCTTGCACGAGACTTCTGAGCCTGAGGGTGCGGGCCGAGGGCTCTTGCAATTGCAAGTACGGTATTTCCCCCACAGACCACCAGGTCGGCCGAGAAAACCTTTGTTTGACCTGAAATGACTCATTTAATCATCCAAAATGGTATGGAACACATTAATTAACTGAAAAATGTTGCATAGTATGCCTTTAACTCAAGAATCTGCTATATTATCATAATAATTAAAATGATTGTCAATATAATAGTTGGACTGGAAAGAAAATAAGAGCAGGCTCCTTGCGTGATGGCTGACTTGGTATTTGTTTAATGTAATACCCTGACTGGTTTTAAAGAGTTTAAGCTCTTCACATAGCGTCTGTGAGGACAGACTTCCTGATTGAAGTATTGGAGTATTGGAGGCATATTCACTTCAGTACAATGATTTAGTGTACATTACAATGATCAACATTAAGCCATAATCAAGATCTATGGCGTAGCTAGACAGTGACATTTGAATTTAATGTGTTGTACCTAAAAAAAAAAAGTAAAAAGTAAAAAAGTAAAACACAAATTTATTAGTAAAAAAATAATTTACAGCAATTAATGTAATTGCCTCAATATGTGTTGTAGAACAAAACAAACTTTTAACTTTCACCAAATTCCTTTTGAGTTGCTGATGTCATTCAAGAAGCTGTTGGTTTGCTGTCATTCACTACAGATATCCCTCAAGGTGTCTCTGTGACTGTCTGACAGCGCTGTTGACATGGTTTTTGGGACACATGGTGGATGTCTTCCAGGTATTTATGTAGATTTGCAATCAGGGGAGAAGACTGAGTGGCTCAATGAACAGGGGCGTCCAATTCCAGGCTTAAGATTTTTGAAGTCCATGCATGGTGTCTGAATTGTTTTGTGCACCCCAGGTTTTAGGATTTCTTCGTACCGTCAATGTTTAGTATGGAAGCTGTGCACTTTTCCGTACATGAGGCCCCAGAATATAGAAGAAAAAATCTTGCCTTTTTCAGGTTACAATAGTCTGGGGTCTAATTTATAAAAAAAATGCTTAGGATCTATACTAAAAGTTTGCATACGCCCAAATACCAAAAAAGTGCTCACGCACAGCAGAACGTAATGTTCTATTGAGTCTAAATCAGCATTTCAGCCAGTCCTCATCATGGGCCAGGACATCTTGGTGAAACCGTGTTCTCTTCTAATTCTCCCATTTGCAAGGTTGTCCAGCAGTGTCGCATACACCGTACGTGCAGTATTATACATTCCCCACACAGCATTAAGTCTTCAACTATTTACACCAATTAATGTAATTGCCTCAAACCTTGTCACAATTTATGTGTTGATCTGTGGTACACATCATCCTGATGATTATTGAAGTGAGGAATGTGATGATAGAAAAAAATAACTGGTGAAATGTTGTGCAGACTTTGATTTGAATTGGCTTATGGAGCATTTTTTTATTAGTTTGGAAGGTCCTTATGTGTAGTGATGGCTCACTGGCACGAGCATAAATAACACTGTGGTTTTGAAGGATTATGATAAAGTCAGTCTACAATTAAAGTCTAATAAGGAGTAAAATTTAACATCTGAGAGGAATCATGATGCAGCGTGGCTGCAGTTCACCACTTCACAATCTGTGTTACCACTGTCACCTCTCTCCAAAATGAGCAAGAGGAAGGGAGAGAAGCAAGGCAAAGAACATTGCGACTCCAAAATACAGCACAGTCGGACAGTTCAGAAACAATTTTGAATAAATAAAAAAGCAATCCATAAACAGATTATGTTTTATTTGCCTGCATATTGCTTGTGGATCTGTTTTCTGACCCAAAGTGAACCCACTGAATCTTTCAACGGTGCAGTACCAGGACCAAGTGACATTACATCTGAATGACAAGAACTGAAAACAGGTTTTTACTACTGTATTCTGCACCCTCCATACTTGCAGGCATGGAGCTGCACGGACAAACAATTCAAGCACCCCTGTCCCAGCCCTAAGGTCACACTGTTTGGAAATGCATCTAAACTTATATTAATGAATTATACTGTAATCATCCCTGAACCACCTTATAGGAATTCCCTACCAAACAAGAATGTATTTTAAGCAGTATTCAAATTGAACCAACTGAAAACTTCAGTTAAAACAATGTTGTCCTCTGTACAGTTGTTTAGCACAAATGTTGCAACACTTACTTGGATGCCTTTTGGACTGGATTTTGAGACCTACAATGCCTAAACAGATGTAGAGAAGACCACAAATCTGAACTATAAGCTTCATATAAATATATGACTGCTACTATTTCATATCTGGCCCTAGATTTGCAAGAGAGGTGAGCTGTCACCTTTGATTGATGAGTGTTGTACTTATTAGTTTAAATTGAATAGGCAACCTATCAGATCTGGGGTGGCCACAATAATTTTCACTATCATTGTGGAAATGTGTTCTTCACATGACATTCTGCAACACATTGCAACAATGATTAAGGTTAGATTGGCAATATTCCCCTTAGTTTTATGATGTGTAGTTCTATGAAGTTTGTTCAGGTCATAATTGCACACAGGGAGAATGTCAGACTGTGTGAGTGTAAAAGAGAAAGGGAAAGAACACTATATATATATATATATATATATATATATATATATATATATATATATATATATATATATATATATATATATATATATTTATATATTATTTAAAAAGGCATCAAAAAGCTTATAGAATTAAGTAAAATTTCCTCTTCAAATTGTCTGTAAGCTTCCATTGGGACAAAAGGAAAAGAAAAAAAGTGCTCTGCATTGCTAAAAAAATCCTTGTTTAAACTGAATAAACTTATCTGCTCATAGAATCCATTTCTGCACTGCATTTTAACTGAATACTTCCAAACAGTTACTGCTGCTTAGTGCCCAGGACAAGGTAGATTCGTACGGTGGAAACAGAAACAAGAAATTTCAAACAAGGCCGGGCCCTGAGCTACAAAGAGCAACTTTTAAAATGAATGCAGCTGTGTATTCCTTATTCTCACTGTGTCTTCTGAATAACCTTATCGAGAGCTTCTTAATAAAGCCTGTCAGTCAGCAACGTTGTACAGTCCCTATAATATATTCAGTGAAACCATGAATACATTATTAAACAGGAAGCTCAAATAAAACAGCCGGTCAGTTTTCCTTGCAAGACTGCTGCTTTCATTAAAATCATATGAATAATTAAATAGGTTTTGCATGCATACAGTTTGGCCTTTGAGTATGAAGATCTAACATATTAATTTAGCTTTCCTTTTCTTTTTAATCCACATTCTTCAAATCCTTTTTATGATTGATTATGTGTATGCTGGTCAGTAAAATAAGCTAATCAACATGATGACTCAACCATGTGCTAACCACAGTGACATGCTGTAAGACAGATTGGTTTACTGAAAGCTTCATGGACAGATAAACTGGAACAGAGACAGGGACACATTAAGAAAGCAGGCAGTCAGCCAGACAGGCAGGCCATCAGGCAGAAAAGACTGGTAGGAGGTAGGTGGTCTGCTGGTGGGCAGCCAGGTGGGGATGGAAGTAAATGGAAAGCAAGAACGGCAGGCAAGGTGACACGTTGGTTACACTGACTCAAGTAGTCAGGCAAAGTGACAGGAGGAAAGACATGTAGATAGACAGACCAACAGCCTGGGAATTACTTGACTGCGCCCCCTCATCGTCTCTTGGGGTTCACTAAGGGCTGGAGTGTGTAGCATGTGGTATGTCACTGAAACCCCCCTGATGACAAGCAGAGAAGCAGTAATGGAATGCTTTAAGAGGACAGCTGAAGAGTGGAAAGTTTTTATTGGGATACAAAACTTTTTTTATTTCCATTTTTTCCAGATTTGAATTATTTGTTTTGAATTACATTCAAATGCAATTTGAAACAATAAATTATTTAAATTAATAAACTCAACATTTTCACCTCGGTTTAAGCTGGGGAGAAAAAGGGGTTTCCTCATATTTTGTCCTTTTTTTAATTTGATTTACTCTTATGCCCATAATAGATTTCCATTTGGACATTCTTACAATAGTATGTTTCTGCATGTTGGCATTTTGACCTGAATGCCTTCTTTCCCTTTAGAAAAAAGGCAAAAAAATAAAACATTCTTTTGAATAAAGAGTTTCCTCTTGTAACACATAACTCAACATATTAGACATTTCTTTGTTTCCCGGTTACCGTAGATACTGTAATGACTTAACCCTCTGTCTTGTATTTTTAAGTTCAAGACTTTGTGTAACGTTTAGCAACTTTCCGTTTTGTACCTGCTCAGCACCCACCTGTCATTGAGGTAGTATTCAATTATAATGGAAAACAACCCGGACCATGTAGAGCTGAGTTGAGTTAAGCTGAGTGGAGCGGTGAAGGTACAAATCAAAAAGGGTCTTTATTGTCAGCCGTTCGTCCCTTATGGTTAGGGAGCTGTTTGCTGTCTATGATGATAGAGTTGTCATTCATGTGTCTTTATCATGTGGTGATGACCTTAAAATGTCACAGATGGCCAGATTAACTTTCATGTCTCTTGCCATTTCCACACAGCATATTCGTTCACTTTGACTTTGAATCTAACATAATAGCTGCACAATTGAGTAACCTATAATTTACTCTAAAACAAACTCTCTTAAATCAAGCCAATCAGGAAAACATTATTTGACATTTTACTCTTTAAATCACCCTTACATCTTTTAACTAAAAGTATTGCTTTTAAGAGACCGACAGCGTCTAACAAAAAGATTCAGACTCCTTGAAAATGTTCTTGTGCTGCGATGTCACAACTGCAAACTTCTGTGGATTTTTAGTTGATTATGTGATAGACCAACACAAAATAGTAAATACTGAAACAGAGGAAATAATATTTTTTTCTCTTTTTTCTAAACATCTGAAAAGTGTGGAGGGTATTTGTGTGTAGGACAATGACATTTAATGTGTTTTGATCTGAATCACTGTCATAATTTGCAGTTATTGTTAAGGACCAACGGCGCAGAAGAAGCGGCGAGGAAGCATCGGTATGCAGGTAAGTGATTTAATCCAGAAAACACATCAGGTAGGTAACAAAGGCAGGCCACAGACTGGAACGGACCACCAACAAGAGAGACCTGACTAATATGGATGGTTACAGGCTAAGGATCCAGCCAAGACTGAAGAAAAACCCAGAACTTAAATACACAGGAGATAATTGAACTAAATAGGACACAGGTGTGGAGTAATCAAAGGTAACAGAAATGGCTGGAAGGTAATTTAGGAAGCGGTGTGAACAATAGTGAATGAAAACAAACACAATAACAGAACATGTGCATGATCCCAAGGATTAAACTCTTAAAAAATCAGAACTTTCCTGTCCCATCCATCCTTCCATTTCTGAACACGTCTATCCGTCGTGGGGTCATGAGGGGTGCTGGTGCCTATCTTCAGCTGTCAATGGGCGAGAGACGGGGTACACCCTGGACAGGTCGTCGGTCTATATCGCAGGCTTTCCTGTCCTTGCTGAGCAAAAGTATCCACACAGTATGATGCTGCCACCACCTTGGGGACTGTGTGGAAAGAGTTTGCCATGTTTATTTTCTGCTAAAAAATAGCACTGTGCATGTTGGCCAAAAATATAACTTTTGGTTTCTTCTGACTAGAACACCTCCATCATTGTTTGTTTTGTTCCTTTCCTGACAGGTGGCTTACCACAAACATGGTTTCATTTGGCTTTCTTTCAACATGGGCTTTGCAATTCCCACTATTCATAAAGGTCTGATTTGTACAGTGCATTGGTTGTTGCCAAGTCGACAGATCCCCCACCTAAGCTTTGGATTTTTGCAGATCCCACAGAGTTGCCTAAGTCTCTTTGCTGCTTCTCTGATTAATGTTCTCTCTGCATGTTTTCTCATTTTAGGTGGGTAGAGATCTGGTACCTTTCCAGTTGTGCCATAGTTTTCTATGTCTTAGTGATGGATTGAAAAATCCTCTGTGAAATGTTCAAAGCTGGGAATATTTATTTATAGCCTAATCTCTTAAATGCCTCACCAACTTTTTCCCTGCTTGTTTGTGTTTCTTGATGTTAATCATGATAATGTTTACTCATATTCTCTGACAAACATCTGAGACCTCCACAGAACAGCTGTATTTAAAATAAGATTAAATTACACACAAGGTAACTCCAATTTGCTAATCTGTCAACAATCAATTAGGATTTTTACCTAGGGGTATCTGAGTAAGGAGGGATGCATACCAATGCATTTTTGTATTTAAATACAAGAAAGGTTGTGCATCCCTTTCAGTGAACCTGACGATAACCATCTAAGGCCTATCATAGGAAATCACAATGCGGTTTTAACATAAATAAATAAATAAGTTCAAGGGTTAATAATACTTTCACATTGCACTGCAATTCATTAACTCCTTTAATCAAAGATTATGCTGAATATACTTAGGTATACCCCCCACTTACATGAAACTTGTTAGAAAAAAACATTTATGCTAAACTACACTACAATATTTCTCATGACTCAATCTTTTTGGTGTGAAGTCAAACTTTTTCAATTGTCTGCAATGCCAGTTTGTGTGATATTTGTCAAACACAAAAGCATCAATGTCCACTGTATATTTTGCCTGGCACTCATTAGCCCCAATCTGTACTTTGTCAAGTAGCACTAAAGCATGAAGTCTTTGCAGCCCATGTCCAGTGACTGAATGAAGGGTTTGCCTTTTGTCAGCCAGTGAGACAGTAGCTGAAAGACTGACAGAGTGAATGATAGCTTTTCATGAAGAGGAATGACAGTTTTACAGACCACAAGCTGCTCCCAAACACTCCTTTCTGACCTATCCGCCCTGTGTTGCCTCCAAATGTGTATGCAGGCACTGGCTGTGTGTCTTCAAGCATTTCTTGACTGAGGCCAATATGTATTTCTTGGACACACATATTGTATGGAATTAGCTTATTCTAATATGCAGGAAAAGGAAATAATTAGAATAATTTCACAAATCATTATTTTGTATATGGTCTCAAATGCTTTCATTTAAAATGTATTATTTTGTTTTATTTTCATTTCAGGGCCATGTTGGTCACTGTATGTACATTGGGAGTCTGTTTATCAAGGATTCAGTCAAAAGCTGTGTATTACAGAGAAAAGCATTTTAAAGTTATGAGATCCTAAGTGCTCCGTGATTTATGTCCCATATACCCTGCAAATGATAATGTCTCCAGAGCTCAATCATTTAATCCACCATGATGCGCAAAGTGGCAAATCTCAGCAGGGATTACAAATAGGATATTTGCTCACTTGCCTTGTACCTCAACAGATGTATTTCAGAAGTATTTAATACATTTGACAGGGAAAATTTATTGGGAGAATGTAGAGTTGACTGCGTTTGCCTTACTAATAAATGAACTCCTGGAGGTTATTAACACATCTTCATACAAGCTTTTGAACAACCTATTTATAAGTAGTCAAACAAGTTGTAAGAATATAACCAATCAACATTAGCATGACATGTTGCAGACATTTTATTTGGTTACAGGTTAAAACTATATTTATGAATAGACATGTTGCCTTTTTCTTGCGTTTTCTGAAAGAACCGAGATGGCAGGGAGGGCAAGAATGCCATTTCAGTTTGAATTCAAAGCATAGTCTTTTCATATCTGAGAAGCCAAGTAAGGTATTCACAACCCCGTATTAGCCAAATTATCTAGGGGTTCATTGCCTGAGGGTGTGGTTCAGCAATTACAAACAGTCTGTGCAACCAGCTGGCTGGGAGATATAATGTGAAAGGGATTTTTGACTACAGTAGTGTCCCCTATATCAAGAAATATCTTTACACACACACACACACACACACACACACACACACACACACACATATATATATATATATATATATATATATATATATATATATAGAGAGAGAGAGAGAGAGAGAGAGAGAGAAAGAGAGAGAGAGAGAGAGAGAGAGAGAGAGAGAGAGAGAGAGAGAGTGAGTGAGTATTGGATCAATAATTGATCTAGTTCTAACTGGTTTAGCAACAAAAAATGTGTATTCAGTAGCAGCTGTTGCCAGTGAATGGTAGATCTTGGATGTTATTGTCAGGAAAAAGGTTTATCCTCCACCTCGTTAGAATAGACACAACAGAACATTCTATCCATTCATAACAATCCAGTTCTTTTTTTTTACTTCCTTTCTTTTCACATATAACAAAATACATAGTGAATGCACTCTAAAATGAATCTTTGCAGTTACTTAACATTCAGTACTCCCCAATATGTTTTCATAGTTTCATAGCCCACTTTTTAAAAATACAATTCTTTGAAATCTGTTAATGTTAATGTGGTACAGGGGCCAAGATACGTGTATCATCAACCAGAGATCATAAGATCAGCCTCCTCCGTGTTAAGCCACAAAAAAAGAAGGTGCTTCCTGCTCACAACATGGGCTTGTGTTGCCCGCTGGAGGTGAGACTGGGGATGACAAGCAGACGGAATAGAGAGAAGAGAGGCTCCATATTCTCCACTCCTTGCCTTGTTAGTTGTAAACAGTTCCGGACACACTCTTTGTCTTCTCTGCACATCGGCAAGGTGACAGGGTGCCGGCTCCATCCCTCTAAACTGTGGCCATGTCCTTAGGAGAAAAAAAAGCACAGGGCCAAAAAAATAAATAAAATAAAATCACCGACATAAGATGAATTCCATTTCAATTCATTGAGTAATTAAAATGATTATGTGGGGAGACACGATGAGAGGAGGAGGCGTATTGCGTCCAGTCTGGGATCCACAGGTCTTGCCCGTACAATATTTAATTATTTCTCACTGATGCGCACTCCCACCTTCGCAGCTAGGGCGCCTTTCATTCGCTTCTCTCCTCTCTTCACTGCACTTCCTTTCCCCCTCTCGACAGTATCCAGAACTATAGAGCAGCCGTCCCCCATCACTCGTGTTCTCCCCCTCCCTCCCTCTTTCTCTCACTGACTGCCAGATCTCTCTCCTCTGCTTCTCCCATCTCTTCGCAGCCCTCTCTCCAGCTCAGTCCGTCACTTTCTCTGACGCACGACAGGGGGAAAAAACATCACGTCGAGGCCATATGATCCAGATACCCGTTCCGCTGCTGCTGTGCTGACAGAAACGGGCTCCAGAAGCCGAGAGGAGAACACTTTCACCCAGTTGTTGAACGCTCGCCCGAGAGCCGGTTACGGAGGAGGAGGAGGTGGAGGAGGTGGTGGAGAGGGGTGGAAAAGGAAGAGGATGGGCAGAAGTAGAGGACTTGCATTTTAAACAAACTGCTTAGAAAAAAAGAGAGGAGAGAGAGAGAGAGAGGGAGAGTCAGCATCACCGGAGAGCAAGAGAGAGATAGGGGAGAGATCGCATTCTTATCACGTCTACATTTCTCTTCTCCTCTCTTTCGGTTCCGCCACTAAGAGAGGGTGAGGAAAAGAGGGGAGAGGGAAAGAGAGAGGGAGAGAGACAGAGAGAGAGGGAAAGAGAGTGAGAAGGGGAGGAAGAGAAGAAGAGAAACGAGAGATTAACCAGATTCAAACTAGTCATCTTTTTTCCCGATGCTTTCCAATTGCACAACAAAACTAAGGTGAGCAGTTATAGACAATTTTGTATGGATCATAGAAAGTATCTGTCCGAGATTTGTGTGTGTGTGTGTGTGTGTGTGTGTGTGTGTGTGTCTGTCTGTTTCTGTGCTTCTACTGGTGTCTGCATAGCTAGGGACTTTAAACAGTGAGGCAGCGAGCGAGGATAACGGAGAACAGGAATCCATCCTACTAATCAATACCCATTTTGTGCTTGCTTTAGTCGCCAATTTTACAGCCAGTGTCACGACGAAATCCTGCATTATGCTTGGCATGTATTCCAACACGCGCTCTGCTGTTTTTCCTTTTTTTAGAGTGAGGGTGGGTGTGGGGGGTGTCTTGGGTTGGCACCAAATCAGAGACCGTTCCTTCTAGATCGGAACTTGTTCATCATAATTTTTCCCACGTTAACTCAGTGCGATGATGTCCGTTGAAAGGTTTACACCTTTTAATGGAGCCTGGTTGAAATTAGCCAATTCATGACATGCAGCAGCACTTTTTTTTTATTAATCCGGGGCTCATTTTTATGCACATCTCCTCCTCCTCTCTCCGTACTCAATGCCCCGCTGTCTCCGTCCATGTCCTCCTTTGTGTTTTCCCCGTTCAGAAGGCTCAGTCACTCCCCTCATTTTCTCGTTCTCTTCCCCTCCATTACAGCCCGGCATCGGACCGTGAGACGCGGGACGCACCGGGCAACGATAGGACCCAACGCCGCAGGAGGAGGATATGTAAAGTTGGAATCCAGCTAAACTAAGTACGTACACACACACACACACACACACACACACACACACACACACACACACACACATACATACATACATATACATATATGTGTATATATATATACCACTCAATTTGATATACCGCAAAAGGAATTAATGTGCCGTGCAATTTGCTCAGCGTCCTGAAATGTTTTCTTACTTTTTTAACATCCATCTGGCTTTTTGATCTGTGTAACATGGAGGCAGAATAAAATCCCTCTGGATTACTCCTGGAATGTGAAAATAAAATGAACATCGTGTAAACATCTTTTTATATATATATATATATATATATATATATATATATATATATATATATATATATTTTTTTTTTTTTTTTTTTTTTTTTTTTTAAATATTTTTTAAATACTTTATCTGGCCCATTTTTGAGGGATTACAGCATTTTTCCTTTCTCTTACTCTTTTGCTTTCAGCACCAAGGGCAGCGCTTTTGCCTGGGCTGACGGTCACATGCGCTGCACTGTATTTTTAAACGGAACAGCGCAGTGCATACATGAGTTTGCAATAATGGCAAAGATTTTCAGAAGCTTTGTGTGTGTAAGAGAGCATGTGTGGGGAAAAAAGAGAGAAGAGAGAGAGAAATTCAGGGATAATAAGGCAAATATAGTTGGCACAGCCATGGTTTAATCCATATCAGAGGAATGCAATTTGTAGAAGACAATGGCATGTTTCACTATCCCCATAATCATAATTGCCATTAGCTTTTACTTTTACAGTAAGGCAGCAGAGCTATGGTAAAATCGCCCCACAGCTGCACTTCTCGAATCACCCAATGCTCTTTTCACCTGTGCATTTGTTACTGTTATCCTAATTAGAGTTGCATTGATTAATAAAACAAAAATATTAGAATTTTTTAGAATTTGGATCAGGAATTTAAAAAAAGGTATTGTGGTAATATGTGTTTTCTTGCACACCAAACATCTAAATGGAGGGGATACACAAGAGGCAAACTACTGGGTTCCCTCATTCTCTGAACATCTGACTGCTTTTAAGTCATATTCACCGATGATATAGAATTAACATTTTCCTCACAAAATTCATGAATTTTACATGCAAAACTAAAAAAAATGTATTCCAACAGCTTTAAACGAGTCTAGTAAACATGTTCCGAATGGCTTAAGCACAAAAGATAATTCCGTTTCTGTAGTTTATCTCATGGTTTAAATGTTTCTCATATTCTTCTGCAGAAGGGTGGATTTGAAGTCCTTGTTATGCATTGAATAAAGCAGAGGGACAGTGTCTCCTCGACGCTACTCTTCCTCACCCACTGTTCCCTTCGTTTATTCATAGCGATAAGCATCTTTGCTGTGATTTATTGCGACCTTACCAGCACATCTGCTGTATAATAAATGGCATTTCAGGCTACATAGTGAAGTGTACTGTCTGACTGCAGAGAGCCATTAGTGTTCTTGGGTATCATATTATATATTTAAGAGCATAGGGTTTTATATTTTGTTTTAAAAAGACAGCAATATTGCAGAATTTGAAGTAGCGTCCAGCATCCTTCTATTATTCATAGGTATTCATTTCAAAGCTGCCTTCTATTCCACTGAAACTAATGCACTCTTCCTCGTATCTTCCTTTTTCTTCACTGCCTCAGTAATCGCAAACATCTATTGGTTATTGGTATATTTGTGTGTTTGTTTGTGTGTGTGTGTGTGTGTGTGTGTGTGTGTGTGTGTGTGTGCGTATTTGTGCACGTAACCATTAACACTACACCCTCCTTTCCTCTCTGATCTCATCTACCCTGGTGTTCTCTCTTCTCTGTTGCAGTGCTGTGAAGTAGCTCTGTCCCTGGAGCTGAAACTTCATTGCCGTGGTGTCAAGCGAGGATGCTGTGGGTTACCTTGCTGAGCACCATAGCCTTAGGATGGACCACGCCAATCCCGCTGCTGGAAGACTCAGAGGAGATCGACGAGCCCTGCTTTGAGCCATGCGAATGCGAGGTCAAAGAAGGCATCTTCCATGTCCACTGTGACAGTAAAGGATTTACAAATGTCAGCCAGATCTCTCAAATTTGGAGCCAGCCCTTCAAGCTCAACTTGCAAAGGAACTCGATGAGGAAGCTCTACTTCAACAGCTTCCTCCATCTTAACAATGCCATATCCGTCAATCTTGGTAATAATGCCTTGCAAGATATACATGCTGGGGCATTCAATGGCTTGGGCATACTCAAACGACTCTTTCTGCATGAAAACAAGCTAGAAGTTTTCCGAAACGACACATTTCTGGGGTTGGAGAGTCTAGAGTATCTCCAGGCAGATTACAATGTTATTAAAGGATTGAAAGTGGTGCATTCAGGCACCTTGACAAATTAAGAGTGCTGATATTAAATGACAATCTCATACCCATGCTGCCGAATTATCTTTTTCGGTCTGTGTCCCTAACACATTTGGACTTGAGAGGTAATAGACTAAAGACATTGCAGTATAAAGGCACACTGGAGTATGTTGGGCGGAGCTTGATGGAAATCCAGCTTGAGGAAAACCCTTGGAACTGTGTGTGTGAGATTGTCCAGTTAAAAACATGGTTGGAGCGAATCCCTTACACAGCGTTGGTTGGAGAGATCACTTGTGAGTACCCATTCCACCTACATGGAAAAGACCTGCGGGAAATTAAACGCAGCGAGCTGTGTCCTCTGCTCTCCGAAGCAGAGATTGAGGCCAAACTGGGAATTCCCCGGGTGCCATTCAGCAATGAGAATACTTGGCCTACTAAACCTTCCTCCATATATTTCCCCTTTCACAACACAGCCTCTTCTGTGGAGAACAGGGAAAGAGCTGTGAAGCCTACTAAACGGTCCCGGCCCACTAAGAACCCCCCAACCCCTCGTAGCATTTACCCGGGCCTCAACCAACCCCCCGTTGCTGGTTACCAAACAAGACCACCCATTCCAATAATCTGTCCAGCTAGTTGTATCTGTAACCTTCACATCAATGACCTGGGGTTAACAGTCAACTGTAAAGACAAAGGTTTTCACAACATTTCAGAGCTTCTGCCACGACCCCTCAATGCCAAGAAATTGTATCTCAGTGGGAACCTCATACAGAAGATCTACCGCTCAGATTTCTGGAACTTCTCAAGTTTGGATTTACTACATTTAGGGAACAACAGGATATCATATGTCCAAGAGGGTGCATTTATCAATCTACCAAGCTTAAAAAGTTTATATCTGAATGGAAATGACATCGAGAGGCTCTCTCCTGGGATGTTTCGTGGACTTCAGATGCTGAGTTATCTTTACTTTGAGTACAATGTCATTCGTGAGGTCCAGCCTCATTCCTTCTCCCTAATGCCCAATCTGCAGCTGGTTTTCCTCAATAATAACCTGTTAAGGTCACTCCCAAATGACGCCTTTGCAGGCACCAACCTTGCACGTCTTAATCTCCGCAGCAATTACTTTGTTTCCCTGCCTGTTCATGGTGTTCTGGAGCATCTGACATCCATTGTACAAATCGATCTCCATCAGAACCCCTGGGACTGTTCATGTGATATTATCCCACTCAAACAATGGCTGGAAAAGCTCTCCTCTGTCATTGTGGTGGGGGACGTCACCTGCAAGACACCAGAGTATGCCTCTGGAAAGGACCTGCGCTCACTTGAGGTTGAGGTCATCTGTCCTGAGTTGAAACATTTCTCAGGTCCCTCGCCAGCTCTGCCTGGTGGGAATGACCTCACCACAGGGAGCTCTGAACTAGGTAAAGCAGGTGGGAGAGGGGCTGTTCCACTGTCAGTTCTCATACTCAGCCTACTTATCTTGTTTATTTCAGCTGTGTTTGTGACTGCTGGGCTCTTTGCCTTTGTCCTCCGTCGTAGGAAGAAACTACCTTTCCGGAAACGTTCTGAGGTGGACCTAACAGGGATTCAGATGCAATGCAGGATTTTTGAGGATCCGCCCAGGCAAAGCAGTTCTGGGAATACTGGCACGCCGGATAAACAAGCACCCAATTTGCACACACACTCACACACTACTCATACACACTCCCATGGCCACGTTTATGATTACATCCCCCACCCTGTGACTCAGATGTGTAACAACCCTATCTATAAACCTAGAGAAGGAGAGATTGCAGAGGAGGAGAGGGCACAGTTTGCAGAAAAGAAAGACAATGGCAGCAGTAGCAACAGTAACTACAGAACCTTGTTGGAGAAAGAAAGAGAGTGGACCTTGGCGGTCTCCAACTCTCAACTCAACACCATTGTTGCAGTCAACCACACCACAGCGGACATGTCAGGATTTCATGAGAATGGAGGACTCTGCCCTACAGTGATTGATAGTCAGAGACCCACGCCAACAGTGGGCTTTGTAGACTGTTTGTATGGGACCGTACCCAAATTAAAGGACATGCATGTTGCACATGCGCATCCACCAGGCATGCAATACCCAGATCTGCAGCAGGATGCACGGCTGAAGGAGACGTTGCTTTTTACAGCCGGGAAAGGCTGCTACCCTGATCCCTCCAAAAGTGATTACCTTGAGTTAAGGGCCAAACTTCAAACCAAGCCAGATTACCTCGAAGTCTTGGAAAAATCCTACAGATTTTAATGACTGTAGCCCACAGGAGAAGAAATAAAAACACAAATTTGTCATATTCACTTTGCCACCATCTAACAAAATCACTTAGACCAATATTCAAAGAAAACAAGAAGCAGCATGATTTAAAAGTAATACGTAAAATTATACAGCCACAATACCCCCACACCCACCTAAAATCACCTTGGAGGAGAGGTCATTCTCAGATGTTTCAATTAAGTGCCTTTTTTTCAGAGTAGCCAGCAACGTCAACCCTTATTTTTATAATATAGAAATATCTCTATATGCCCTCAAGAAAGCAAACGAGGAAAATAGGGGGGTTCTGGGAAATGAAAAACACAAAAACCATGTTACATCTGTCACTAAAATCCACTGGTATGGAGTTAACATGATGTGCTCCTAGTTACCATGAGGACGAACGGGAGCTGGACGTCTCCCTTAATTTTTGGTTTTTATATTGGTTTTTTCTCTCTTTTACCCCTCAACTGGGATGTACAAACACCTGGAATCTGTGCACATTTTTTTCTTTATATAACACATTATGAATAGAGTCTAAAAGAACAACTTATATTCAAACTGAACTGCAGTTTGCTGCATGCGCTCGCTTCAGTGCAGGAAGTGAGACGATTTACTAAGAACTTTTAAGTCACTCTATGAACAGAGAAACTGCAACACATCTATGGTTTAGTGTTGTATTTAATTTTTTATATCTTATTATGGTTATTACTATTAATGAAGACTTATGTCTTATATCAGGGTGCTTCTTGTAAAGAAAAGGAAGTGCCAATGCAGGGATGGTAAAACATTTGTGAATATTATTATGAGACCTTACTGAGGGGTTTTCTGGATATTTCCACACTCTTTGTTAAAACCCCACCCCCTCATCCCTTTTCATTGCTTCTGGATTTCCCATTGCAACCCACTAACAGCTTTGTAGTAAGCACTTTTAATGTTTTCTCTTTCACAAAATTTGAAGAAAGGTGTGCATATATTTATTCTGTAATTTCAGTGAAGAATTTTATTGTAAAGATAATGTTAAATCAATGTATAGTGATTATGAGTCTGGTATAGCCTTCTTAATAAAAGCAAACTCTTTACTCTAACTGATGAAGGTGTCAATGCCAATACCAGTACCAATGCCAGTGGAACATGTGTGGAGTGGATACTAAGAGGTTGTGCCTTTGGTGAAAAATGTGGTCAGTCATTAGCTGTTATTAGGCACAAACCCCCCACTAGACTGAGAAACAGTGCAAGGTAATAAACATCCAATCATAACAGAAACTTGTTAATATTCATGTAATGAGATCTGCATCCAATTTTTCTAAGCTACATGGAAAACATAAGTACAAGGTGCTGTTTTTTTTTCCTTTTTTTAAGTGAGGCTCTCCTTATCATATTTTAATCCACTGTTTGTTTTTCTTTTGTCCAGTAAATTGCAGAGTTTTGATGGATATAATCTAAAGCCAAAGTAAAACACAGTCCAATACAACTTGAGTGGATGCTGCTGTGTTGTGAGGAAGACATTTTAAAAGGCAAAGGCAAATCAGTGAAGCCACAGTTGTCTTTATCTGAACATGTATCCCTTATGTATGCAAATAAAACTAATTGAGAGGATGGATGCTATTGTAATTGGAAGATACGTTTCGAATTTGCACATCTCATTTCTCGCTTCTCCCTTTAAGTTTGCTATGTGACTTCACTCCACTGGAGGGCGATAAAAAGGAGTACATTTGATGGAGTTATATGGTTATTACATAAGCCAGGGTGAAACGTAATGAAATCGAATTCATATATATATATATATATATATATATATATATATATATATATATATATATATATATATATATATATATATATATATATATATAGTAGTTAGTTTGGGCTGTCTATTCATCAAGCCTTTTATTAAATTATATATTTTTACGATATGATGATGATGATGATGTAACTTTAATTACAAAATTACCAAACCTTAGAAAGATTAATTTCATAAACATATACAATAAAGTAAATCTATACTTTTCCTTAGAGATTTATGTAGCTTTTTTTGCACATGCTTCACATGCTACATTCTTAGCCTCATTAATGCTGCAAACATGACACATCTAATTGAAACTAAAGGTTGGGGGTTGTACCAGCCATGGATTAATATGCTGTATAGAAGTCAATACTATCACCAATTAATCTCTTTTTCTGTTTTAAATATTACAATATTATTGGGAAAAATTACAATGCAGTCTTGAAGTCTTAACATTTGTAAATATAGTGAATGTAAAGGGTTTACACTCCTATGTTAAAATGACAGGTGTTTGTGTTTTAAAAAAATGAGACCAAGGAAAATCATTTTAGAACTTTTTATCATCTTTAAGGTGACCTATAACCTGTACAAACTGATTTTATTACAGCTGCTGGTCCTATTTGGTAGTAATGTACCTGCATGCCACATATTTATTTGGCAATATTAGTCTACTCATTTTTTGCCAAAATGTTCCAAACCTGTCGGATTGTGAGGGCATCTCTTGTGTACAGTTATCTTTGGTCAGACTTTTAATCAGAATCTTGGCTGCGCTCTGTCTTGGCCATTTTAGAAAAACTACAAATTTCTTCTGGTGAAGCTGTAGTTCTGTTTATTTGGATATATGCTGTAAGTTTTCATATTCAAAGATAACTTCAGCTTTCTTGCATGAAGCCTGATATTTTTGTAAAAAACATTGACTGGTATTGGGAACTGTTCATGATTTCCTTCAAATTGATTAAGTCCAGGTCTAGAAAAAAACAGCTCCCTCCATGATGTTGCCACCACCATGCTTTAGTTTTATATCATGTTCTCTTATTGATGTGCAGTGTTGTTTTTGCTTGAAACAATACAGAGGCCCAAAACTCTGGTATTATAAGATCAATTACCTATATTTCCTCGTGTCTTTGAGAGACTAGGCCAGAAAGCTCTTTACAAGAAAATGCTTCAATTGTTTCCAAATTAAAACTGTACCCAAAGTGCAGATATTATGAAGATCACCGTCAGTACTTGTCAGCAGTTCCTGAAACTCCTTTAGTATTGCTATAGGCCTCTTGGCAGCCTCCCTGATTAATTTTCTTTGTTGTTTCATCGGTTTTGAGGGGAAGTCCAGTTCTTGTTAATGCCAATGTTGTACCATATTTCCTTCAGTTGCTATTTATTGCTCTACGGTGTGTATAATGCCTGAGGATGTATTTTGTACACTTCTCCTGACTGGTACTTTTTAACAACGGGATTTCTTTGATATCTTGGAAACTTTTTGCAGATCATGGCCTTTGCTGTGAGAGACAACAAAGGAAATGTCAGGATAAGCTTATTAGGACAGCTGTAATGTATTTAGGGTTAATCAGAGGCATTGCAAATGATAGTAGATGTGTGTACTGACTCCTATTTAAGATTAGTTTGAATGGAGCGGCAAGCCACATCCCTAGATAGAAGAGGGTGTGCACTTTCAGTTGAATTGACATACATGTCTCATGAAAACTTGAAACGGTTCAGAAATTATTTATCTGGGTCTCAGTTATTTTAAATCACACAATCAGGTATTTTAAACAGGTGTGTAAAGACTTTTCATTCCTGTTGCAAGTGCAAGTACATTCCTATTCCTATTTTGCTCAATGACCTGTTTGTTTTGATTGCAATGCATCAAGTAGGTGGAGTGATGCTCAGTTTGAATATAGTGTGAGTGTTCCTGATATGTGTCAACTTCTAAACTCAAAATGTAGCAAACCAAACTTTCTTTCTGAAACATGTTGAGATCGTTTTGATGATCCATCTACAGTATTGGTTATCAGCTATCCAGTCTACAAGCTTGCATTAAATTGAACATTTTATCTCATGTTGCCTTCATTGTTCATTTATTTTTGGCAATTAGTGGTGCTCAGACAAATGAAGGACACCTTCATATGAATCCTTGAAAAATGTGACTAGATAATGTCAAGGCTCTTTTGTTTATTTAGTTTTTGGAAGGTTTTACAGTCCAGAAATCAAGTGATCTGCTGCACCTAATTTGTCTTCGTCTTTTTCTGTACTTACACACGTTCACACCTAGAGAAACACACAAAACCTTAGTTTCCATGAAAACAAGGTCAGATTAAATAGTCAACAGTTTTAGGGTGCACTCAGTTTGATTAAAGACATGATGAATTATTCTGTTAACCACAAACCTTTACCATACCCAACTCACTCTAAAATTAATAGAAAACCAGAGTTGATAATTTATGCTTTGGTCAGTGTCTTTATAATCATTTTACCCTTCTCATTGTTCAGTCAGTATAAGACTTCAAAGATGAACTTTGAGCATTCTTCTAAGGTATTTATTTTGCCATGATAAGTTCCTGTTATCTTACATGAACATCTGTTGGTGAATTTATGTGAATATTGGTAAAGGTTTTGAGAGAATGTGCTCTAATTTCACAGTAAAGGTTGTATTTGAATGGAGTCAGTGAAGATTAGATACTTCACATCGTGTCCTGAGATTCTTCCACTACTGCTG